>NC_080715.1:35636854-35679354 GCF_019097595.1 Hemibagrus wyckioides | reverse complement strand
CACACACGTACACTCCACACACCCACCTCGACACACACGTACACTCCACACACACACACTCCCACCTCGACACACACGTACACTCCACACACACACCTCGACACAAACGCACACTCCACACACACACCTCGACACACACGTACACTCCACACACACACCTCGACACACACGCACACTCCACACACACACCTCGACACACACGCACACTCCACACACACACCTCGACACACACGCACACTCCACACACACACCTCGACACACACGTACACTCCACACACACACCTCGACACACACGCACACTCCACACACACACCTCGACACACACGCACACTCCACACACACACCTCGACACACACGCACACTCCACACACACACCTCGACACACACGTACACTCTACACACACACTCCCACCTCGACACACACGTACAATCCACACACACACCCCCACCTCGACACACACGTACACTCCACACACACACCTCGACACACACGTACACTCCACACACCCACCTCGACACACACGTACACTCCACACACCCACACTCCACACACCCACCTCGACACACACGTACACTCCACACACCCACACTCCACACACCCACCTCGACACACACGTACACTCCACACACCCACACTCCACACACCCACCTCGACACACACGTACACTCCACACACACACACACACACACTCCCACCTCAACACACACGTACACTCCACATACACACACACACCTCAACACACACACACCCCACACACACACCCACCTCGACACACACATACACTCCACACACACATACACTCCCACACCAACCACACACACACACTCCCACCTCAACACACACATACACTCCCACACCAACCACACACACACACTCCCACCTCAACACACACATACACTCCCACACCAACCACACACACACACTCCCACCTCAACACACACACACACTCCCACCTCAACACACACGTACACTCCCACACCAACCACACACACACACTTACACTCCACACATACACACACACACACACGTACACTCCACACACACACACACGTACACCCCACACACACACACACGTACACCCCACACACACACACACGTACACTCCACACACACACACACACACTACACACACACACGTACACTCCACACACACACACGTACACTCCACACACACACCCACCTCGACACACACACGTACACTCCACACACACCCACCTCGACACACACGTACACTCCACACACACACACCCACCTCGACACACACGTACACTCCACACACACACACACACACCTCAACACACACACACACACTCCCACCTTGACACACACGTACACTCCACATACACACACACACACCCCTCGACACACACGTACACTCCACACACACACACACCCACCTCGACACACACATACACTCCACACACACACATACACTCCCACACCAACCACACATACACACTCCCACCTCAACACACACATACACTCCCACACCAACCACACACTCCCACCTCAACACACACGTACACTCCCACACCAACCACACACACACACTCCCACCTCAACACACACGTACACTCCCACACCAACCACACACACACACTTACACTCCACACATACACACACACACGTACACTCCACACACACACGTACACTCCACACACACACACACACGTACACTCCACACACACACACACGTACACCCCACACACACACACACGTACACCCCACACACACACACACGTACACTCCACACACTTACACTCCACACACACACGTACACCTCGACACACACGTACACTCCACACACACACCCACCTCAACACACACACACACTCCCACCTTGACACACACGTACACTCCACATACACACACACACCCCTCGACACACACGTACACTCCACACACACACACACCCACCTCGACACACACATACACTCCCACACCAACCACACACACACACGCCCACCTCAACACACACAAACACTCCCACACCAACCACACACACACACTCCCACCTCAACACACACATACACTCCCACACCAACCACACACACACACACACACACTCCCACCTCAACACACACGTACACTCCCACACCAACCACACACACACACACACACTCCCACCTCAACACACACGTACACTCCCACCTCAACACACACATACACTCCCACACCAACCACACACACACACACACACTCCCACCTCAACACACACGCACACTCCCACCTCAACACACACGTACACTCCCACACCAACCACACACACACACACACACACACACTCCCACCTCAACACACACGTACACTCCCACCTCAACACACACATACACTCCCACACCAACCACACACACACACACACACTCCCACCTCAACACACACGCACACTCCCACACCAACCACACACATACTTCCACCTCGACACACATGTACACTCCCACACCAACCACACACATACACACTCCCACATGCCCACACTAACCATCCACACACACACACACTCCCACACACCAACCACAGAAGAGCTGTGAGTGCGAGCTAATCAACTCCATCAGTCCATCAGTCAACAACTCCATCAGTCTAAGTAGTGCAAGTAAATCCAAGCAGCACAGCAACACCATCAGCAGTGCTGATAATCAGTGCAGGAGAAACTGAGCAGCACACACCAGACCTGGTATTTAATACACACAAACAAACCACCTCAACACACACACACACACTCCCACACCCTGAAACACATACACCAGCCACACACACTCCCGCACTAACCACACACGCTCTCTTTCCCACACCTCAACACACACACACACTCCCACACCCTGAAACACATACACCAGCCACACACACTCCCACACTAACCACACACGCTCTCTTTCCCACACCTCAACACACACACACACTCCCACACCCTGAAACACATACACCAGCCACACACACTCCCACACTAACCACACACGCTCTCTTTCCCACACCTCAACACACACACACACTCCCACACCCTGAAACACATACACCAGCCACACACACTCCCACACTAACCACACACGCTCTCTTTCCCACACCTCAACACACACACACACCCTGAAACACATACACCAACCACACACACTCCCACACTAACCACACACACACACACACCCCTACCAACCACACACACTTACACTTCAAAACCAACCACACACACTTACTTCCACACATACACACACTCCCAAACCAACCACACACACTTACTTCCACACATACACACACTCCCAAACCAACCACACACACTTACTCCCACACACACACTCCAAAACCAACCACACACTCCCACACATACTCACCCCCCACACACACCCACACTCCCACACATACTCACCCCACACACACCCACACTCACACACATACAGTCTTATGCAAAAGTTTAGGCACCCCTTGATAAATAACAGATTTTGGTGATTTTTTAATTGAAAAGATGTTAACACAGTCTCTCTTGGAAATGGAAAAAATGCACAATATGTTCAGCAAACATTGATGCATAGTTACTTCTTATGCCATAAATTGAACAAAGATAAAAAATAAAAATATTATTGTGGCACTGTGCAAAAGTTTGGGCACCCTACATAATCAGTACTTGGTAACACCTCCTCTGGCAGATATCACAGCTTGCAAACGCTTTTTATAGCCAGCTAAAAGTCTTTCAATTCTTGTACTTGGGATTTTCTCCCATTCTTCCTTGCAAAAGGCTTCTAGTTCTGTAATATTCTTTGGTCGTCTTGCATGCAAAGCTCTTTTAAGATCTACCCACAAATTTTCAATGATGTTTAAATCAGGGGACTGTGATGGCCATTCCAAAACCTTCAGCTTGCGTCTCTTTAGGTATTCCATAGTGGATTTCGAGGTATGTTTAGGATCATTGTCCTGTTGTAGAAGCCATCCTCTTTTCAGCTTCAGCTTTTTTACAGATGGTGTGATGTTTGCTTCCAGTATTTGCTGGTATTTAGTGGAATCCATTCTTCCCTCCACCCGTGCAATGTTTCCTGTGCCACTGGCTGCAACACAACCCCAAAGCATGATAGATCCACCCCCATGCTTAATAGTTGGCAAGGTGTTCTTTTCATGAAATGCTGCTCCTTTTTTTCTCCAAACATGCCTTTGCTGATTGTGGCCAAAGAGTTCTATTTTAACTTCATCAGTCCACAGCACTTGTTTCCAAAACGCATCAGACTTCTGTAGATGTTCTGTTGCATACTTCTGACATTGGATTTTATGATGGGGACGCAGGTAAGGTTTTCTTCTGCTGACTCTTCCATGAAGGTCTTGTCTGTGCAAGCATCGCTGCACAGTGGAACGGTGCACCACCACTCCTGAGTCTGCTAAATCTTCCTGCAGGTTTTTTGCAGTCAAATGGGGGTTTTGATTTGTCTTTCTGACCAGCATACGAGCAGTTCTCTCCGAGAGTTTTCTTGGTCTTCCAGATCTCATCTTGACCTCCACAGTTCCCCTGAACTGCCATCTCTTAATTACATTTCTCACTGTGGAAACTGCAAGCTGACAACGCTTTGCTATCTTCTTGTAGCCTTCTCCTGCATTGTGGGCATCAATAACTTTCATTTTCAGAGTCTTACACAGCTGCTTAGAGGAACCCATGGTTGTTGAGTGTCCGCAAGTGTGTGCACAAGGTTTGAAGAGTCAAAGTATTTGTAAAGCTTTGAAATTGGCATTTACTAATGACAGCTGTTGCCATGCATCAGATCTAACGAGCTGATTAAGATCTGAAACCTTGTAAAAAGAATCTGAGACTCTGGAACTCTTAGAGTGCCCAAACTTTTGCACAGTGCCATAATAATGTTTTTATTTTCTATTTTTGTTCAATTTATGGCATAAGAAGTAACTATGCATCAATGTTTCCTGAAAATATTGTGCATTTTTTCCATTTCCAAGAGAGACTGTGTTAACATCTTTTCAATTAAAAAATCACCAAAATCACCAAAGTTATTTATCAAGGGGTGCCTAAACTTTTGCATAAGACTGTACTCACCCCCCACACACACCCACACTCCCACAACAAACATATACTCACACCCCCCAACACATATACACTCACACACACGCATCAACAATGCACCATATCAATACCACGAGTGTGGACAGTTATTTTCAGTCACACACTGACACAGCAGGAATACACTATACACAATACACTACACTATGAACTGCACTGTCTGTGGTCAGTCAGAGATAATAACTGCACTGTCTGTGGTCAGTCAGAGATTTCAAACCTTCTTAATAAACAAATCATTTCTCCTGCACTTCTTTTCTCTTCCTCTATATTCCCTCTCTTTTGTCTGTAAGGAGATCTTCCTCTGTCTAATAATAACCACAGTGTTTCAGTGAAACATCCAGAACCTTCTCTGGTCCCAGTGTGGGTGTGTGTTTGTCTGCTCTTTTCAAACGGTCAGTGTGTGTCCACATAGCAACATGCTGTGTATGAGTGAAGGGATAGCTCCCCAAAAGATTCTCTCTCTCTCTCTCTCTCTCTGTGTGTGTGTGTGTGTGTGTGTGTGTGTGCACTTTTAAAAAAAGGTACACACACACACACCTCTAACATTAAGGAAAGTAAATGTATTTTAAATAATAAATTATTATTATTATTATTATTATTATTATTACTAATAATAATATGATTAATCTTTTCTAGATGTTGGAATATAAATATAGTATAAATAAATATCTTTTCTTAATATTTATTTATTTCTTGGTTGTTTAAATACAATGGACTTGGCAACACCAGCATCTAAAAGCTCTAAAGATGATGTAAAGCTTAGAAACTAACCAAAAGCATAAATAAAAGCTTCCATGTTTGTTGTCTTTTAAGTTATTTCTTGGCTCAGGGCTGAGGGAAATTTATGTGAAGAATGAAGTATGCTATGGAGCGTAACGTGAAAATACGCCAGTTCGGGTTTGGCCTCACTAACAAGAGTCTTGGCTGACGTTCGCATGGTCACTCAGTGGGAGCTGTCATTACTGAAGTTAACCAGAGCGGACCTTAATGACCTGAAGTATATCATACTTACAGCAGATTCGCATGAAACCAAAAATGACCTTGGACGGTTGTGTTAGGAGGAAAGAAACCACATTATTACGTGCTGAAAGCAGCGGGACTCATAACCAGAGCTCCATGTGTTACTGCTCCAGCGCTTCATTCAGGTCAGTCTGGTGTACAGACAACTGCTCCTGTGTCCAATCCTCCGTCCGTCCGTCCGTCTATCCATCTAATTATTTAATGGGTTATTTATTATTTTTTACTGTTTGTCCTAGAATATTTTTGCATATTTTCTTTCCAGCTGAAGACAGGAAGTAGACAGATGGCAGACAGATTTTTTTTTTTTTTTAGACTATTCCCCCCACAGAGAACAATCAAAGCAAAACATGTCCAATACAAGGCATTTAAAATGACAGGGAGAGACTGTATTTGTGTGTACAGATACTGTGTGTGTGTATGTGTGCGTGTGAGGCATGTGTGACAGCACATCTAAAGCTCTTGACTTATCCAGGCTACACTGAGCCGTGCTTCACTTCCTTTTTTTACGTACATCCCACCATCACAGAAATCCTAACACTCTAATTGGTAAACATGATGGCAACCGGTACGAAAGCTATAAATATATACACTGCTTTATATAGTAACCGGTAATAAATCTCAGGAGATGATTTTTTTTGTTAAACAAATCCAATCCATTCAGTTTGTCCATGTTTGCAATGATGCATATAGACACCACCTGCACATAACCCCAGTAACGTGAGCATCACTGAAGGGAAGGTGTGGAAGCAGTCGCCCTGTCACAAGGTTAAGCTGAATTAATTTCCACACTTGCCTTTGTTTTGATATTGCTTGGTATGTTTAGCTATAATATTTATTTAATTACATTTTTACAAGCTGACACCTTAATAACTTTTGACAGAAGGAAGACTGTAAGGTCATGGCTTTTGCCTTTTGCAGCATCAGTATTGCCAGATTGGGTGGGTTCCTTTCAGTAAATCTAACCGGGAAAAAATGCATTGGGTGGGCTGATAAAATTTGGGATGTTTTTTGATCAGTAAAAAGGTAAGCGTATTTATATGCTATACTTCTGCTATAAAATTCTGATGTCATTTTTGATAATTAAACACAACATATACAGGCAGTAGTGTAGTGTGTGTGTGTGTCTAAATAGTGCCCTTTGCACTAACCCATTTGTTTTGGGTTTTCTGTTTGTTATTGTATTAGTTATCACAGTATGCATTTTGGGCTGGTATTTTTTGAAATGGGTGGCTTTTAAGCTGTAGTTGGGCCAGGAACCTTCAGTCCAATCTGGCAACACTGTACAGCATTTGAAGTAACAATAAAGCCTAGTTTTCCTTTATAAATAAAGCATAACATCAAAGACTGAAAACTTCTTCTCTACCTTTAAAATGCCAAGGTCAACTAACAAAGCAGCTAATTATTATTTGTTTTTTTAAAGCAGCATGAGATTTTTCCAGTTGAAATTTAATTCATTTAATCTTATGTTCAAGTGATTCGCTTTAATTCCACTGTCTCTCCTCATTTATTAAAAACACAAGCATCTGAAAGGTCCGATTTGGAATTTCTCTTACCGCAGCCTTTCATCACCCTCATTACCATCCTCTAATTATAATTACAGATTCTGTAGAGCTGCGTCTTCATGCATATCAAAACGTGATTTTCTTCAGCAGGATGTAACAAGGTCATGACAAGGGCATGCACTTAGTGCACTTTCTGTCTGCACTTTCAAATGGAAATGTGTATATATACATGATTGTGTGTGTGTGTGTGTGTGTGTGTAGTCTGGAGAAGCAAAGACAGAAAAACAGGTCACAATCCACAAGTGAAAATTTAGGAAGGGGGGGGACTTGTACACACCCCTTTAATAAGGAGGCATGTGCCTGTGCTCAAACACAAACTCACTCAAAAATCATGATCACACAGCTGTCATCAAGCTGCTAAGAGACCTGCAGCATCATTAAAGAAGCTGCAGGAAGATCTGGTCACTCCCTGCCTGAGACAACAATCCTTCATACACTGGTCAGCTGTGGGTCAGATGAAGAGACTGAAGCTCACCTAAATCCTTCTAAACCATGTGGCTAAATGTTCCATGAGACCAAGGGAGAAGAACTTTTTTGCACACAATTGTAAAAACAAGACAAATAATTATTACATACAAAACATTCATAATTCATACACATGGTGAAGCATGGTGGTGGCGGCAGCATCACAAGGGTTATCTATCTATCTATCTATCTATCTATCTATCTATCTATCTATCTATCTATCTACCTACCTACCTACCTACCTAACTACCTACCTACCTATAGGTGGAAAAAGATCCAAGGTGAAGATCTTGGTTTGGTTTATTAAACATTAAAGTGTGTGTGTGTGTGTGTGTGTGTACAAAAAATAATCACAATTTTAAGGTGGATCCTAACACAATTTTAAGGTGGATCAATATTTCCCCAAATGCACAAAAAATCCAGAATATAATGTTCTATAATAAAGCTGACTAATAACAAAAGAATAAAGAGATGTGTAGTCACCTTTCCTTTAGACCAAAAGTGTAAACAGTGTTAACTGATATATTCAGATTCCTTATATGGTAATGCACATGAGGTTCACATGAATATTAACCCTTCTGTGTCATGTACAGACATCTGACAGTGATTGCTCTTGTCTGAGGATGGCGTATGATTGCTCTTTCCTCTCTCTGACATCAATCACGCTTAGTGTGATGAGTCAAGCCTTGACACCAGAGTAACATACTGTCAGATGATTGGATTTGTTTACTAATCAGTCATGGTGTTGTTCAGCATCACTGCCTTCGTCTCGCCTCACGAACACAAACCCGGGTTCAAAATCTTACGTAACCTTGCAGCACAATAGGTTTATTTATTATGATTATAATATATTCCTGACATATTTAAGCACCAGCTTTATCAGGGTTTTTTAAACTGCTGGCTGTTTTTTTCCTTGTGTTGTTGTTACTAATGTTACAGTCAGGATTAAATTCAGGATTATTTCTATTTATATACAGTTCAAGTTTTATATTCTTTCCTTGCTGAATCTGCAAAATGTTAGAAATAAGAGGGATCTTTACAATTTATACCTGCTTGAAAGTTTACACCCCCTTACCTCTTAATGCAACGAGTTGCCTTCGTGAGTCTTTCGGTCACCCTTAGTGTGAAAATAAGATGGATCTCAAAATCATATATCAGTTAGAAAGGGCGGAAATATACAGGAGATGCTGGAAACAACAAATAACGTGAAGTTTTCTGAAGAACTGCTCAGGGAAAAGGGGTGGGGTGGGGGGGGATTGTCCCAAAACATAAAAACAGGGATTAAGAATCGAGGGGATGTAAACTTTTTAAACGGGTTTATTTGTGTAAATTCAGTTTTTCATTAAAATAATAATTATTATTATATTTGAAAAATGTATTTAAATATTTAATATATTATTAATTAATTCATATTTATTTATTTAAAAAATAAAAAATATATATATAAAAAATATTTATTAGAAACATTTTGCTGTGAGATTCAGCAGTGGGGTGTGGTGTAAACTTCTGACCTCAAACCCTAGAAATCTACACAACAATGACAACAACAACAACAGAAGTGTGTGTTTGTGTGAATGTGTGGATAAACAGATTTGCATACAAACAGATCGGAAATTTTTAAGCCGAGTCATTTTCACTGATATTTTCATTGTTTTCAAATGATAAAAACTTCATTCTGGAGGAAAAATAAATAAATAAATGCTTGCAAGGAAGAAGCCATCCCTTAACATCCTCCATATCCCTTCACAGATCTCCAGCTCGACTTCTTCAGGTATTTCAGTCTTGCCTCATTTAGCAGCCTGAACAGTTTATTGAGTTTACATTCGAGAATTCTGGGTAATGAAATGGAGTTTCCTTTTCAGATTAATAGCCTGCTTGTATCAGAGTCGTTTAATATAAATATAACTTTCACTTCCAGTTACTGCCTTTATGAAGAACAGCCTCAGCTTGTATGACGTCTGGTCAGCTTCCTGTTGTCTGTCTCAGCATTAAAGCTGTACTCACTCTCTCTGTGCCTTTATCAGCTCATTTGGATTGATTATCAGGGAGAAAGTAACACAAGACACCAACAAGTGTCTGTTTTACATCATCTTTAGTCCTATAACATCATGTGTAATAGTGCTGACTTTATGTTTTATATAATTACGGCGGGTCTTGCAGACAGACGTGTCTGTATAGCGACATACTGGACCATTATTAGATCAGATAGAAAAATGAGGTTCGAGAATCCACTCAAGTCATTTCCTGTGCTGTGACGTGAGCCAGAGATGCATGTTAAAGCACTCTCCGCTCAGCAGACGCATTCCAACACCCGCAAAAAACCCAGCAGCAGCCTTCGCTCTATAATTTGCCCCCGTAATATTTCCAAGAAGAGGCAGCATATAATACGTGGTCTCTTCTCTGGTTAAGTCCCCCCATGACGTGATGTACCACAGCGGGTGAATGCGTCCTGACAGAGTCTAACCGTTTCTGGATGAGAGGAACTCGAGTGCTGCTTCTCTGTGGGCCAAAAGCGGACTGCAGGGAGCCAAAACTTTCCCAGACACAGAATGGTTTAATTCAATTTAACTTAATAAAAGACAGACATGAAAATATTCAATTGTGGAAATTACGGGAGGGGCAGTGCTAGCTCAAGTGCTTAAGGTCTTTGTTTGTTGAACAGAAGATCAGGGTTCAAGCCTCAGTACTACCGAGCTGCCACCGTTGGACCCCTGAGCAAGGCCCCTTAAACCTTACATTATATTTATGGCATTTTAGCGTACACCCTTATCCAGAGCAACTTACATTTATTATGTAACTGAGCAACTGATGGTTAAGGGCTTTGCTCAGGGACCCAGCAGTGGCATCCGAACTCACAACCTTCTGATCCATCCTCCAAAACTGGAATATGCGAAGACAGAACTTCACTGTGCACATGTGACAAAGCTTCTTCTTCATGTGCACATGTTAAAAGCTTCTTCTTCTTCAGTCAGGAACATATTTCATCCTTTACTGTAGAAGACGTCTAAAGTAGGATTCTTCAAACATCCAGGGTGTAATCTAGCTAATCTAACCGACAGATCCAAAGACCTCTCGTGTGACTGCATACTGATTAAAATCACTCATCAAGTGACCTCATGATTAGCCAGGATTCCTACATTCTAACGAAAACGTCCGCATTAGGAATTTCTTCACGGCCACGTCTGACTAATTTTCTAATCAAAAGGATTAAAAGCGTTCAGTTTAATACTTTAGGACGACGCTCAAGAAGAAAGCCTGCAATATTAGTCATCTCTAATGTTGACCAGTTTACGCCTTCACACTGACTCTGAGCAAGTCTGAGCATAAACATGCGCATAAACTCAAACAGACGAAGGTTCGAAGCCGAAAATAATGTTCTTTATTATTAGGATGAGGAGAGGATATTTTGTGTGGAGTGGACGGGAGGTCGGACAGATCTGGAATTCTGCAATCTGAGGGGAAATAAGCTTACACACACACACACTTGTTTTTGAGATTTAATATACTTGTGTAACTGTTGTTCCTGCTGTTTCTTACCCTCCTCATCGTCAGTCTCAGGGCATGCTGGGAAATATTCTCATTCTCGTTCTGTTCGGTTTGTCCATATGCTGAAATTGCTTTGTATGCCGATGCAAAGTTCTTGCAAAATTTAAATTCTTAAGGTGAAAATTCCTAAGGGAGGACATTCGTATACCAAGGTTTCACTGTAAATGGTTGTACAGACAGATTTAACAAATAATATTACAACTAGAAATCACTTGCTGGTGATATATCATCATGGAGTGTTTTAATGATACAGTATATAGTTACACACCCCAGTTTACTGTATGTATTACACAGTTAAACATGTTGACCGTATTAGTGAGGCGGTGTGTGTCATCCTGCCGTGACACAGACGGTCTGGTGTCTGTTAATAAGATGGTGGTGTAGAGAAGAAAGGCTTAAAGATGCATGAAGTAATGCTGCAGCAGAGACTCCAGACAAGCTAGAAGAACGTAATGATGTCCCTGAAAAAGTCGACATACTCTTGGCTCTGTTCCAAACCCGACTCCACATGCTATGCTACACTGCTGCCGTTTGAACGTTGTGACCCTGCTAAAGCATTAAAAAGATGCATTTGAACCACAACTACTGAATAGCAGCCAAAAACAATGTGAGTGAGACGTCAGAAAAACAAACAGGAGGATATTTATTATTAGCGCTGAGGAAAATATTTTTAAATAAAAGTTTCATTATAACGCAAACAAATTCATCCGGAAAGCTGAATTGTTGATACGATGCAGTCTTTATCACATTCTTATACTCAAATATAGCCTACAATGTGCAATAAACTGAGCGTTACCATGGAGACGAGACATGGATCAGACTCTAAGCTATAAAAGAGTGAAGGCTCACGGATTGTGAGGGTTTCTGCTTATCTAGAAACTTAAGCAGTCACGTATCCTGACGCACACGTCACTGTAGAGTCCACGTGTCTGTTTCAGCTTGAACTTTCTCCACTGCTGAATACTAAAGAGATCGATTTTCCGGCTAATAGTGAGGTGGTGTATAAACTGCTAGCCATCACCGATTTCCAGGCTTCTGTCTCTGAAACTAATCTAAACCACATGGAACCTGGCAGACGGCACGTCCATGTCTCCGAGAGAAGGAGTGGAACGAGAGCGCTGACCTAATCCATCACGCTATCATCCATCACAACTCTCTCTCTCTCTCTCTCTCTCTCTCTCTCTCTTTTTTTTCCTCCCTCCATCTTCACCCCCACACCGTTTCTCTCTAATAATCTCTCAGAGTTCAGCAGAGGACAAAAGGACAGTCTGAGACCCAGACGTATCCATCACGCCTGAAAAAAAAACCTGAAGCAAGTGACGTTACGCTTAAGCTTTAGGGTCTTCTTTTCATTCCCTGAAAACGGCCACTGGCCACTTTAATAGGAACACCAGGGAATTAAGACAATCAGAATCGAATAACATCATCCAGAGACACATTAATTCGGTTCACATCAAACATCAGAACCCTGTTCAGAACTATATTCAGCACCAGGATCCACTCACCCCAGACCCGCCCCAAAGACTGTGATTTAATCCCTCGTCTTTGTCGTAGCCGGAAATGAGTTACTGCTAAATAGAATATATCCATAAAATGAGTAGGAAATGTTAAAGGAGTCTTTCAAGGAATTACTGCGCTCTTGTGCTGAAACTCTATGAGCTGTTAAGCAACACACTCTTACACACTCTCTTACACATTTACACACACTCCCACAATAACCACACACACACTTACACACACACTCTCTTAGACACACACTTACACACTCTCTTACACACACACACACTCACACAATAACCACACACTCACAAGCACACACACCAACCACACACAAACACTCACTCACACACAACCATGCCCACAATAACCACACACACATTCTTACACACACTCTCACAACAACCACTTGGCAGAAACACATACTCCTACAACAACCACACACATTCCCAAATCAACCACACACAGACACACTCCCACACGAACATGCCCACAATAACCACACACACACACACACTCACCTCGACACAGACACACTCCCACACGAACATGCCCACAATAACCACACACACACACACACACTCTCACCTCGACACAGACACACCTCCCACACACACACTCGCACACCAACCACACACACTAGTGCTTTTTTTAACACCTTGATCTCCTCTTCAGACCCCTGATGCTGACTAAAACTCATTTGGTGAAACCACTGGAGGAAAATGGAGCACAGAACAAAACGATTTGATAATTCATATTCACATTCCAACATCCATCTAACAGATAAATGAGAGTGATGACAAAACCTGCAGCCCACTGCACTAATGCACCATTTAACTCTCTCTCTCTCCCTCTCACTCTCACCCCCCCTCTCTCTGCCTTTTACTCTCTAACCCTCTCTATCTCTAACCCCCCCTCTCTAATTCTCTCTCTCTCTCTCCACACCACTGCCCATCTCATCTCAGCTCCTAGAAGTGGAGGGCAGGTCAGTAAACATCAGCTCTGCTTGGAATGGTAATTATTTCATGTTAAAACAGCTCTCCTCCTCGGACTCTATTAGCGGCAGATGTTTTACACAAAAAACCTTATCTCCTCGTGACTGAATGTAACTGTCAGGATGGACGGAGCATGTTATCTAGTGTGTCCTCCGCTTATCTTGAAAAAAATAAATAATAAAAAAAAAGCCATCATGCATGCTGATGTTCTAACGCAATGTCATTCGGGTGAGTAAAAAAAAAATACAGAGTTTGTGTTCATTCAGCAGCCATGTTGCCTCTGAAATCTTCACTTAGATGTCAGACGCTGAGACATGTTAGAACAGCAGAACAGAAGAGATTTCTGAATGTGGAAGATGTTCTTGGTGTCAGATGCTCAGGTTTTGAGTATTTTAGAAATTATTGGTTTTCTAGTGTTTTTATTAAATAAAATAAAATTAAATATTTTTTATTTTATTTTAGTTTATTTCATTTCAATTTATTATTAGTTTTTTTTTTTTATTGGGATCTAGCAAACATCTTGTTGATATCAGCGGAGGATGGAACGGATAATTAAAAATAACCACTCTTCACAACGGTGGTGACAGGAGACAAAAATATTAAACTTTAAATATTAAAATTTATGTTGGGTTTTATCTTTCTGAATCTCTGCAACACAATTCTCCACAATCCATCTCATATACAATGCAATGTCTTTTGTCTTATAGTAAAGAGGCACAAGCTAAATAAATAAATAGATTAATTAATTAATTAATTAGGATCTAGAAAACATGACATCCATGATGAATTGAAATCCTGTGGGTGAACATGAATGTTACCGTTACATAACTACACAGTGGCTCCTCTTCATGCTTTTTTTTTTACAACTCCTACAATCAGTAAATCTATCAATAAAAGCTGTGTACTGGCTCCCATGACTCCTCAGCCCTAAAAATACTGGACATTAAACTGACTCACCTACGCAATCATCCAATCAGGTGGCAGCAGTGTCATGCACCGCATCATGTGGAAAGAGATCCAGGGCTTCACTTACTGTAATGCTGGATTCGAGTATTTCAGATACTGCTGATGTTCTGTGATTATTACACGCAACGTCACAAGAGTTTTTCACAGAGTGGGGTAAAAATAACTAATAAATAAATAAATAAATAAAATCAAGTGAGAGGCGGTTCTGTGGGCAGAAACGGTTGTTGATGAGAGAGAATTAACCAGACGAGCCACTGACCGGAAGGCTATGATGACACAAATAAGCACTCTGTACAGCCGTGATGAACAGAAAAGCACATCAAAATGCACAACTTGAGTTGGATGACTCATGACAGCAAGATGACCGCAAGAACAGGAGTTTATGGTGAACTCAGGCAGACTCAAAACCAGACAGATTGGAAATCAGCTCATTAATAACCATAAACAAAACACTTGATACCAGTGGTCAACAGGGAATGCTAGTGTGTGTGTGTGTGTGTGTGTGTGTGTGTGTGTGTGTGTGTTTGTGTGCGTGGGGCGCCGGACAAACGAGTGTATAAGTAGCTCCATAAAGTTTTGAAAAGCATGTGACTTGAGGCTGAGCTCTGATTGGCTTGTTTCAAATTTTCCTTTTGTTTTCCCTACCCACTTTTGTTAATAGCGAATCAATATTGTTTTTATATATTTGGCCTCATGTGATTGGACCATTCTCAACGAGTCTCATTAGTGTGAGGTACTGATTAATGTGGAAGCAAGCGAAATATCTCGAGATGAAAGAAAAATTCGGTTATATCTTGATAAACAGCAAAAACACACAGTGAACAGAAGTCTTCCGGTCTTCTTTCTCATCCAGCAGAATAAAAAGTGTGTGTGTGTGTATGTGTGTGTTTTAATATACTGTTTTATACGTCTAAATCTTTTCCATCGATGATTCATGTTCCCAAGATGCATTTAGGTGGACGGGTTATGATAACATGATGTACATGAGAGGGTGAAAAGTGTGTGTGGGCATGGAGAAGGAGGAGGAGGAAGAAGAGGGACTGGAGTTCCATTCAGAGTGTATTCCAGCTTAAAATACCCAGAGGAAGAAGTTAATGGATTTAAGCGTACAGTGAAAAGCTGACTGAAGGCCATCTGGAGATTTTCCTGACACAGCGCTGTTCATGGCCATTTCTCTAAATGCAGCGTCATTCTCTCTGACTGAGGATGAGCTGAGAAAGCTAATGATCTGCACTGGGAGTGTGAGGAAAAAGCTTCATGAGCAAACATTACACACACACATATGCACACACAAACACACACCACTTTATTCACTAAAAGAAAAATAATCTTTTCTTGTGTGCATGCTAGAGGGCAACTAAGGGATAAAGCAGCGGGAGCGAGAGTGAGTGCAAGAGTGAACGTGAGTGTGAGAGTGGGTGAGAGTGAGAGAGTGCATGAGAGTGAGTGTGAGATTGAGAGTGAGAGTGAGTGCAAGAGTGAGTGTGAGAGTAAGCATGAGATCTAATCACAAACTCCAAGTTTACTTTTTTTAATCCACATCAGTGAACATCCTGCTCATCTTCCAGCTTTATCTGTTTAAGCTTAACTGAATCTGTCAGGCTGTGCTGAACTTATTCGTTGCGTGTTCAATCTGTTTTCATTCACATTTCATGAAAAGTGGGCGTGGCCAATCTGTTTTCATTCACATTTAATGAAAAGTGGGCGTGGTCATCCCGTTTTCATTCACATTTCATGAAGAGTGGGCATGGTCAATCTGTTTTCATTCACTTTTCATGAAAAGTGGGCGTGGCCAATCTGTTTTCATTCACTTTTCATGATAAACGGCATGTTATTTCTCGGATTAGGAAATCTCCAGGGTGTCTCGACAGATACACAATGTGGATTTGTAAGAGCGCCAGAGTGTGAAGTGTGGTGAGAACTCAAGACTGCGCAAAACTGATGTGTAAAAATAAATAAATAAATAGTTCTGCCATACTTGCGTGAGGTACAGTATGTATCTAGTGTAATGCTCTCACCAACTCACACACACACACACACACACACACAGCTTTTTCACTGTGATCAGCTACTGAGTGAGTAGCATTGATGCAACATAGCTTCAGGGTCTGTAGATCGATCCTGAATTCTGGTTGTCTGGTGTTGTAGAAGTTATGGAGAAAACAGCGCACTGGTGCCCAGGATCACAATTTACTGTACTGCTGCATACACACTGTCCGAGAAATCTCAATTCAATTCAATTTATTTGTATAGAGCTTTTAACAATGGACATTGTTTTAAAGCAGCTTTACAGAAATATAGAAACATAGAGTAAAAATAATAAAGTTTAAAGTTATGTTACTATTTATCTCTGACATTTATTTCTAATGAGTGAGCCTGAGGTGACAGTGGTGAGGAAAAACTTCCTGAGAGGAACCTTTAGAGGAACCAGGCTCAGAAGGGAACCTCATCCTCATTCGGATGACACTGAACAGTAAATAATGTAAATGTAACTAAATAATGTCCTTTCTCCAACAGCAACCAAGAGCTCTTGAGGAACTAATCAGTCAATGTAGTTACTGAGTTCATTATAAACTTATGATAGTCTCCAAGTGGTTCTATCCACAGCAGTCCCCTAGGTCACAGGCTGTCCATGCAGATCTATCCCCAGCAGCAGTGAGTTTTTATAGACATCTTTTTAAACACTGAGATTTAGGAAAAGGAACCAGCTCCTTATCAGGTAACATTGTCAATCATTGACTACAATGCAAAGCCTGACCAAGGCATCCCTGATTTCTGGACCCCAGGGTTTTGGCAACCTTACCAAAATACACCCAGAGGAATCTGTTACTTCTGTAGCTCATGAACAGCTAATCAAGCACACACACACACACAAGGCCTAAGTGAACATGATGCTAGCATTGACAAAAGTAGCACTTTTTTGTGACAAGATTTTTGGTCTCATCTGACTGGGAAGCTCCCCCCCCCCACATGATTTCTGGCAAGATTTCAGTCGGATTTCTGTAGTGTAGTAGTGTGGAGTCTGGACTTCATCACCAACCAAACAAGAAAAGACTACACCAATTAATATATTCAACTATCATCAGATCTCTCATCTGTTTTTTTTTTCTTCTCTAGCACAAACCCAGTCTTGGCTTTTGCTATACCATCACAGTCCTGATAACTGAATATCGAGTGTCATTAATCACTACGGCTGCGTGTCGAATGCTACACGAGGCCGCACCAAGAGTTCACATGGTATGCTAATGTGCTAAACCATTAGCTATTGTCATTTTGATAAATAGTTTTGTTGCCCAGAGATGTAGCTGGGGCATAAAGCCAGCGTGATTTACACGGAGCGAGAGGCCAGACTGCTGCTCTGCACAACCCACACACACGATTATCAACCAGAACAGAGCAGAAATGAAGAGAAATCAAAATACACGCTGTAATCGATTCAGTTCACTAGAAACTTCTTTCTACGTGCTGTGTCAGATCTGAAATCCTGTCAGAATTTGGCACTAAAACCGAATATATAATTTTAATGTTCTAAACATTAAAAGAGGATCACTATTCTTTTCTAAAATGCTCCTGAGCCGTCGTAATGTACTGTAGCTAGAGGAGAAAGAACATATGGAGCTAAAAGGCTGTTAGCTAATGTAGCTAATACTCACTTCATATCTACACAAAACAACACAATTCTGTGTGACGTTCCCAAGAGCCTGAAACCACCAGAATGCACTGAATGGTCAGTCAGTCAATCAGCTGTGAACACATGTAGATAAAAAAAAATAATCTGGCCACTTCACCAGCACATTAAAGAGCTAATGCTAATGCTAACACTTAGCGTCCACCTATGGACTTTGCTGCTTGGCCTTCTGGACATATTTTGGTGTGTTTGGGAGCATTTGCTTCTTTTTAATTCCATGTCTTGCAACATGAGTTCAACTTTCCTTTAATGACGTGTAAAATCATCAGGTTGAGGTCAGGACTCTGTGAAATTCCTCCACACCAAACTCACTCATCCATGTCTTTATGGACCTTGCTTTGTGCACTGGTGTACAGTCATGTTGGAACAGGAAGGGGTCATCCTCAAACTGTTCCCACAAAGTTGGGAGCATGAAATTGTCCAAAATGTCTTGGTATGCTGAAGCATTAAGAGTTCCTTTCACTGGAACTAAAGGGCCGAGTCCAACCCCTGAAAAACAACACCTGAATGGTTTTGAGGGCTGTCCCAAAACTTCTGCCAATATTGTGTATCCACATGTGAAGCTGAACAACAAGAGCCTGGATCCTCTTATAGTTTTTTTCTTCCTCATATAATCTCAGAGAGTTTTTTCCTCACCACCATCTTGCTTATTAGTGCTGGAAATAAATATTAATTTCATTTTTATTCTGTTTCTATAATGGCCGTTGTTAAAAGCACTATACAAAAATACATTGAATTGATATGAATATTTAGATAAATGAGACTTACGGTAAAGTTCTTTTTCAGTATTCAGTACTTTTTCATGCTTAGGCATAGCCAAGTTTTAGTTTATATTTAGAAGTAAAAAAAAAAAAAGATATTATGTAAAGTAGAAATATTTAAAGAACACTGTCTGAATACTGATTTCTATACAGTATGTTAGAGTTGAATATACAAAATAACAGAATGTTCTATAGTTATTATTAGTGTGTCTGAGTAACGTGACCCCCAGAGAGAGAGAGCGCACACACACCAAAAACTGTAAGCACTGTAAGAACAAAATGAACTATAAAACTCTGATACTGCTTTAATATCAACATAATCTTCATCATCATCATCATCATCATCAACTACTCTTTGTAATTTGGATGAAGGAAATATTTCTTGCTTTTACCTTCCCGTTTTTATGCTACACATGAGACGTGACCTCTCTCCTGTTTTTAGTTGTTGAGACGCTGATCTCTGAGTCTTGATACTTGTTCAGAATCTCTCAGACTCTTATACTCAACAGGTTTTTATTAAATATTATTAAATATCACTCTATTTGGGGGATTCAGATCGATAGCTGTTCCAAATAAGTGTTTGGACTGAAACTCTGTGTTGAGAGTTCTCTCCATCTCTCCCCCCATCCCTATCTCCATCTCTCTCTCTCTCTCTCTCTCTCTCTCCCTACCTCCCTCTCCATATCTCTCTCTCCCTCCATCCCTCTCTCCTCTCCCTCTCTCTTTCCCTTTTCATCTCTATCTCCCTCCATCTTTCTTACTCTCTCTCTCTGTCATTCTTTCGCTCTCCCTCCATTTCTCTCGCTCCCTCTCTCTCTTTCCCTCTCTCTCTCTCCCACCATCTCCCTCTCTCTCTCTTTCTTTCCTTCTCCCACCATCTCTCTCTCTCCCTCCATATCTCTCTCTCTCTCTCTGTCTCCCCATCTCACTCTCTGTCTCTCCCTCTCTCCAGAGATGCTCAAGAGGAAACAGTTATTGATCCCAGTGCTGTGTGTATGTGTCACGTTTCCTCCTGACCACACATAGTCCAGTTAAAATCCATGTGTAAGCCTTATTTCACACCATGGAAGTGTGGTGTCTGTCAGAAAACGATGTAAACAGCATACAACAACAACAACAACACCATATAACAAGCTAATTAGCATGATATTAGCTAATTAGCATGTTTTCCAGTCAGTCTGTACTGGCTCTAGAACCCAATCAATCTGTACTGCAAATATTCCTTAGCTTGTCTTCTGTATGTTCTACAGTAGAGTAAAGATTACTTTGAGATACAGAGGTATAGCCTGTTAGTAACATACACTCACTGTACACTTTATTAGGAACACCTGTACACCTGATACCTCATACAGACACTCAAGTAGCAGCAGCTCAAAGCATGAAATCATGCAAAAGCAGGTCAAGAGCTTCAGATAAACACTAGAATGAAGAAATAAGGGAATGAAGATATGGGGGGGTTATGGTAGCTGAGTGAAGAAGGCATTGCATCATTGATAGGAAGGTTGTGAGTTCAAATCCCAGGTCCACCATTGGGCCCGTGAGCAAAGCTCTTAACCCTCAATTGGTCAGTTGTATAAAAAATGAGATAAGTAATGTAAGTGTCTCTGGATAAGGGCGTCTGCCAAATGCCAGAATTGTAAATGTAAGAAAAACATAAGATGTGCTGCTTATTTATTTTAGAAACTCCTGCTGGGATTTTCACCCAGAACTGAAAGTTGGTAGGTTTTACACAAGATGGTACGGAAAACAGAAAACATCCAGTGAGCAGAGCACAATAACAAGTCACAGTCACAATGTTAGTATTTCACTCCCACAGCATCCCCGCTGAAGAAAAAAATGATGTAAAACTCTCAAAAGGCTAATGCTACGCTAATTCCTTTCCACTCCGTTCCCTTTTTCTACCCATCCTGAGGCATTTAGAGATTGCGCCAGCTCCGGTAGACTTCAGTGAGAAGAGGCCAACCCTGCGAGGATCCTGAGATGAACCGGCTCCAGCTGGATTCTGCTTCCTGAGGATTTTGGTTATTTAAAGCGACAATGCTAACCCTATGTGGACTCTGAGGACGACAACAAGCTTTCTCAAGGATGTGGAATATTTACAGCAAGTTTCACAGCAGAACTGTGGGAAACATGCTCTTATAGTGTGATGGCTTCTGATTCGTGTGTACTGAAGATCTGTGAGAATTTGACGTCTAAAACCAACTCATCCTGGTTTCCTTGTGAATTACTGCCAAATTCATGCAACTGTTTTCTGGATTTAAAGACTAATTAAGCATCATTAGAGCATGGAAAGGGGATATACTGTACAGCACATAAAGCATGTGGGTGTATATCAAATATCTGTGTTTGTGTTGTTTTAATTGAGAATGTGAATCCATCCCTGAGCCTCACTCATAAATAAAACATGAAGGTCAGAAGCAGGTTCGCTCTTCATTTATAATACTGTCCGACTCTGACCGATGCTAGAAATTTTAATGGAAAGCAGCGTAACACTTTATCGTTTCGGCCATCCAGAAGCCTGAAGCAATAAATCAGTGTGAAGAACTTGGCACTGTTTAATTCATAACTGTCAGTTTCCAGACAGCGTTGTTTCTTCTATACAAATGCATCACATCTAGACTTTTTATTTATCGAGGTTGGTTGGTTTGTTGGTTGGTTTGTTTGCATCTTAACATGCAGAATGTCTTTTCCCTCTTTTCTGTACATCAGCTTGAGTAAGTCATTAATCAAACAGAGCTGAAGACGTTTATCCTGAACGGATCTCCTTAAACAAACTATTTTTATTCTCCTCTATCATGCAGAACAAATTTGGAATAATCGAATCAAATATGGTTTATACCTTATTCCTGACAGCTTGTACATCCAGTTAATGGCACTATAATGGTTTACTGGTAGCATGTGCTGTTTATTATCTACAGAACAATTAGAGCACACTACCTGTTTGCACACTGGAGAGATCGAGAACAACTTTGTAATCCATCAGCATTTGAAATCTTGACAAAAATCTTGAAACTTCTCATTGTATAAAATAAAATAAAAAAAGAAAAGAAAAATAAAAGCCCCTGGACATGCGCCGAACCAAACAGCACAAAAATGGGAGTGAAAAATAATAAACCAACCAAAAACCATACAGTCCTTCACACTCCTGGTGACTGGACCATGATAAAACAGATCAGATAATCCCAGTGACCCACCCCCACCCCCCGAGAATCCTCATCTCTCTCTTTCTCCCCATCTATCTGTCTCCCTCCCTCCATCTTTCTCTCTCTCTCTCTCTCTCTTCATCTCTTTCTCACTCCATTTCTCTCTCTCTGTGTGCAGAATCAATTTTACTGTACAGTTCTTCTGGAGAAAATGTAGGATTCAATATGGATAAACTTAGAAACTAAATTTTCTAAAGAAAGAAAGTAAGAAGACAAGCTTACGAATAGTCAAGATAATGGATTACTTCAAGTTTAATTTCTGAAAACTTGAGTTTAATATCAAAAAATTTTAATAAATATTGAAGTTTAAAAAAAAAAATTTCACCCAACTTACTGCTGCTACACAGTTCTACAGTCTATAGATTCAGATTCAGCACTAAGACAAGTTCTTTACAGTTCAGAAAACTCCACTATTTCTACTCCTACACACACACACACACACACACTTAGAAAGACTTATTTTCTCTCCATCGCCCCATCCTCCTGTCTATTAAACAGAAATATCAGCATCTATCATGATACACCTTCTCTCACACAGCTGTGTTTAACCCCACAGACTCTCCGGCCACAAAAAGGTCAGTGCTTTCCAGACTACTGTTAACCGCACGACCCCCCTAACACACGCAGTCCCCCGACTGTAGCAGGACTAACCCCGTCCCTCACTGGGCTCTTATGGATATGATGGAGAATACAGAGCTCAAGAAGTAACACAAGAAGCTATTTTTAGTAAAGTAAAAAAAAAAGCCTGCAGTGTATTAAGTCCTGGCCAATCTCTCTCTCTCTCTCTCTCTCTCTCTCTGTTTTTTTAAAGGTTAAACATGATACATTTGGTTACTAGAAGCCAGAATAAGGGCAACAAGGGTAGAAATTTTCTCCAACTTCATCACAGTTGTGTTACTTTACATTTACCTCAATGGTGCATGACAGACCCGAGATAAAAAAAAAGTATAAATGCACATCAAAAATTTCTTTCTATAGGCATTTTTCTATACATTCAACTTACGCCCAAAACCTTGACACTGGGCTTAAAGTGATGACTAGGCTCCATGTGAAGATCCACAAGGACGCCGGTCTGCTGCTCAGGAAAAGTATTTCCTGTAAATCACGGTTAAGTTCGTTTTAGTGACTCGTTCCTACAGAGTTAAGAAACACGTCCATATTTTCCCTTCCTGACACCTTCAATGGACCTGATGTTCTCACAAGAAACTTGTCTTCACGCAAATCTTCATTTATGTCCCCGAGCTGAGTTGAGCAGCGTATGATTTTCAATACACACCAAGCTTAAACGCACTCAAAAGACCAACCAAATTTAGAGCTGTGACTAAAAACTAATCTTGGTGATCTGAACCATATCACATGTCAGATGTCAGGGATGAGGTCATTCATCAGGACCCACTGGTAAAGCTATACTGGTGGATATAAATGTGCTAATGATGGGGATGTGTTGAGTATAGTAGTGAATTATTGCAGTAAAATCCAGTTGAGAGTTGACTACATACACTGATCAGGCATAACATTATGACCACCTAATATTGTGTTGGTCCCACTTTTGCTGCTAAAACAGCCCTGACCCATCGATAGATACTGTCCACTGCAGAGAACAAGAGCTTCAGATTTGGAGATGCTCTTATCCAGTCGTCTAGCCATCAGAATTCGTCCCTTCATCAAAAGCAAATTTCATTCGCTGAAATCCTTATGTTTGCACATTTTTCCTGCTTCTAACAGATAAGCTTTGAGGACAGAATGTTCATTTGCTGCCTAATATATCCCACCCACTAACAGGTGCCATGATGAGTAAATAACACTGATTATCTCCTAAACTCTCAGTGGTCATAATGTTATGGCTGATCGGTGTACAGTTGGATACGGTCTGGCAGCTTGCAGTAAGCGACTGTAGACACGTTCAACTGTTTTCCACCGCTTCCTTTGCTTTCCATAGGGAAGCAAGTACAGACATTATTCACTTCATAATCCTTCTTTCTTTTCAACTGAAATCTTTATAAACCCAATGTAGGAAAGCCTATGGGAGCAATAAACTTACTCCTGGAGAGCTCAGCTTGCTTACAGCACACTTTAATGCAAAAACATAAAATAAATCGTGCTCCATCCTGCACTGACTGTTCTATTAAACAGAGACATTAAAGAAGGCTGACGATGTTGAGCTTAAACTCAAAAAATATTTTGTATAAATTCATGTCCAGACAGCACTGAGATTCAACCTGCCACCCACAGAAACTTATGCAACCGTGACCTAATAAACCGTTCACCTCGAACAGCAGAAACACGACACCTCCACATTAAACAGCAGAGGGATGAAAGTACCTATTAACCTAATCAAAATGTTGTTCTAACTCAACACGCATCTATTATTTTTAGATTAATCACAGATCTGATGACAGGAATGTGTGGAGAGACACAGAAGTCTTTTATCATCACTATTCACATACTGCAAATGCACCGAGTCACCTTCCCTGGGTTAATGAGAGAGAGAGAGAGAGAGAGAGAGAGAGACAGACAGACAAGAGACAGAGAGAGAGAGGAGGGACAAGAGAGAGAGAGAGAGAGACAAGGGAGACAAGAGACAGAGAGAGAGAGAGAGAGAGAGAGAGAGAGACAAGGGAGACAAGAGACAGAGAGAGAGAGAGAGAGAGACACACACAAGAGAGAGATAGAAAGAAAGAGACAAGGGAGACAAGAGACAGAGGGAGAGATAGACAGAGAGACAAGAGACGGGGGGCAGAGTAACAATATAGACAAAGACAGAGGGGGGGAGACAAGAGAGAGGGAGAGACAAGAGACAGACAGAGAGAGACAGAGAAAGAGAGAAAGGAGAGATGAGAGACAAGAGAGAGGGAGAGACAAGAGACAGACAGAGAGAGACAAAGAAAGAGAGAAAGGAGAGATGAGAGACAAGAGACAGACAGAGAGAGGGAGAGAGAGATGAGAGACAAGAGACAGAGAAAGAGAGAAAGGAGAGAAAAGAGAGAGAGAGACAGAGAGACAAGCTCACATGTAGAGAATCCAGATCAGCTGTAGTTACTTGCACAAGCTTTTTTTCTTTTTCCGACTGTTCAACCTAGAGTCTACCTGGCAGTCCGTCCACCCAACACCACCTACCTCACGTCTGTGTGTCTGTGAATCACTTGACCCTGGCTGACCTCAACACACTCTTTATGGCATCATTACATGCTTTAAAGAAATCGCCTGGTCTTATCAGCGCTCTCTGGTTTCTGGAGTCCTGAATGAGGTCATTGTGTGAGTGTCAGTACTAAATCAGTGGAAGGAGTGCTTTTATTTGAGCTTTTTCTAATGATAGAAGGTTAAAATAGATCTGATTTATTTTGTTTTATTTTTTTTAACACACACAATTCTAACTGAGGTTTGTATATATTTTTCTTTTTCTTTTTTTCAACTTAATTCATTATACTGTATATATGCTTGCTTTTCTAATCAACCTCAAGACAAAAGAAAAATTTCAGTTTTAAATACATGACCCATTTGTGTTCCTGGTGCATTGTCCAGCATCTTAAACAGAAGCTCCTCCACCCTGAATTAACAGATTACTGTAAGCGAAAGCAATGCTTTTAAATTTTTATTAAATCACAGCAATCACCAAGCGCATGCGGGGCGAGCAGCATGTAAGCCTTAAAGCCAATTAATTGCCCCCCCGTGCCCCAGTACTGGCTGATTTGGTGACAACAGACTTAATCTGGGTATTAAACCGGCTAAATCCAGTGAGCCCGGAGCTTCAGTGGAAACTGAGAATGAATTGATTAAAAATTTAAAGTTTGTTGCAGTGTGCAGAAGTGAGAATTGGATCAGATTTTCAATTTATAAATGTTATGTTTTGGTCCCCAGGTCTAGTTTGGAGTCCTTAAGGTGTCCCCAGGTCTAGTTTGGTGTCCTTAAGGTGTCCCCAGGTCTAGTTTGGTGTCCTTAAGGTGTCCCCAGGTCTAGTTTGGTGTCCTTAAGGTGTCCCCAGGTCTAGTTTGGTGTCCTTAAGGTGTCCCCAGGTCTAGTTTGGTGTCCTTAAAGTGTCATCAGGTCTAATTTGGTGTCCATAAGGTGACCCCAGGTCTAGTATGGTGTCCTTAAGGTGTCCCCAGGTCTATTTTGATGTCCCTAAGGTGACCCCAGGTCTAGTTTGGTGTCCTTAAGGTGACCCCAGGTCTAGTTTGGTGTCCTTAGGGTGTCCCCAGGTCTATTTTGGTGTCCCTAAGGTAACCCCAGGTCTGTTTTGGTGTCCTTAAGGTGACCCCAGGTCTATTTTGGTGTCCTTAATGTGTCCCCAGGTCTATCTTGGTCTTCTTAAGGTATCCTAGGTCTATTTGTCCTTAAGGTGACCCCAGGTCTGTTTTGGAGTCCTTAAGTATGTGTATAAATGTTATTGTGTATGTGCACAGTGCTAATCAGCTACCATCACCCCAGAGTAAGCTAATTGCCCTAAATTGTTTAAACTCCAAACTTACCCCCAAATTATCTTTTCGTCTTCATCTCAATTATTCGTCCTGACAAAAATAAACGAGGCAAAAAGGAGAGTTGCAGCTGTGTGAATGCTAACAAGACAGACAAACATCATCAATTTGCATGTTTGTCCCATTAGTAACAGACTAACATCAGCTTTGCTTGAGGGGAAAAAGAGACTCGGCTCAGATTAACACACGCATCTCTAAATGATTTATAGAGCACATGTCTGCGCAACAAGACAGTCATGCTCGCTCTTACTGAAATTTTTTATATTTTTTTTTACTTCACTGTTTTTGTTAATTTCTTAAAAAGGTTGACAAAAATTACAATTGCAGAAACCAAGCACTTGATCACTCAGCCGAAAGATCTACAGCTTTTATCACTGACTACAAGGACATTAAAAATAAATCGAACACGCTGTTGTTGTTGTTTTTGTTGTTTGCTGCTTATGGATGTCTAGAGATTAGCTATTAAAACTACACTTTTACAAAAGACTCCTTTCTTCTCCAGTTGATAACTCGCCAATCACCTGGACACCAAGCAGAAATAGAACTGATGCTCATGACAACAGGTTTACATAAAGTGCCATGAATTAAAAGACATGCAGTCTCTCCTCTTTTTCTCTCTCTCTCACTTTCACTCTGCTCTCTCTCTCTCTCTCGCACTTTCTCTCTGCTCTCTCTCCCTCTGCTCTCTCTCCCTCTCTGCTCTCTCTATATATATCCCCCCCCACTTTCTTTCTCTCTCTCACTCTGTCTCTGCTCTCTCTCTCTCATTCTCTATCACCTGCTTTTATCCAGGACTGACTGGTGGATATGTGGAAATGTCTCGGTGTCTGACCTGCTGGCAATTTCCTTCTGTCGAACACGTCCCACTTATTGGCTCTCATCAGTGCTCTAGGAAAGAACCCCAGCAGAAGTGAATCTCAGATCAAACCCTTTCATCGGGGTAGATATATCACTATCTGACAGAAAGTCATGCTTTTCACTTGCTTCTTCATCACAACCGAAGCTCGGCCTTATGAATTGCTGAGCAGCTTAATCAGACACATGAACTGTTATTACGTCTGTTATTATAACTGTTATTATGTCTGTTATTATCTATCTTAATTATCTGTGCTTACTGACCACAGACCTTGTACAGCATGACCCAGTGCACCACAGACACAACGGGTCTACAGACAAAAAAGCTTTGGAAAGGTGCGAAAAAATCAGTTTTTTTGTCCATATGGTGTCCCCAGGTCTATTTATGTGTCATTAAGGTGTCCCCAGGTCTAGTTTGGTGTCCTTAAGGAGTCCCCAGGTCTAGTTTGGTGTCATTATGGTGTCCTCAGGTCTAGTTTGGTGTCATTAAGGTGTCCCCAGGTTTATTTCGGTGTCCTTAAGGTGTTCTTAGGTCTGCTTTGTTGTTCTTCAGGTGTCCCCGGGTCTGTTAGATGTCGGTTTACACATGCAGCCAATTAGCTGTGCTCACTGACCACAGATGTTGCACAGCATGACCCAGTGCACCAGAGACACAGCGGGTCTACAGACAGAAAAGCTTCGGAAAGCCAGGAGTGAATCGATATTATAACAATTATTAACTATTGCTACTAGTTATACTAATGTATCAGCAAATAAAAAATAAATAAATTCACAGCTGGTCTTGTGAAACCAGCTCTTCAGACTGACGGCAGAAGGTCTGGACTCTATAGTGGCTTTTACTGGCCAAGGACCACCCAAGAGGGCATGTGATTGACATGTAAAGCAACCAATCAGAGTTTTGTTGAGCATCATGATAAGGGATGTGAACTTCACATCATTTAAAAAAACATGATGTTGCCTCCTGCTTCCCTGAGGGAAGTGGAGCATCATGGTGTCTTTGTTTCTAGACGGACCATTAAAAAACCATGACACACAAACATCTCCTAAAATCCTGTAGATTCCAACCACTTCCAAACTCCTGAAGTGTTCATAAGTTTGTGTGCCATTTTTGTCAGAAGTGACGGTTCAAGTGAAGATTCAGCAGCTTCGAGTAGACATTAATTTCCCAGTGGATCAACACCATTATAAGTAATAAGTGATATCACTTAAATATTGTACAGTCATCACCAGGTGGGCTGCAGGTGCGAGTTCCTTTATTCAGGCCACAGTATTAGTTCCCAGACCAGCAGAATTGATGATATTGCATCTTTTTTTTGTTGTTTTCTGGATCAAACAGGTTCACATAATTCTCAGTAACTAATCTGATCTGAGTGACAATGTAATTATTTTTGTTCAGCGTCATGTCTCTTCAGGTCAACAGCACTTCCTGTGGTTGTCTGACCGTGTGAGAGATAACTAACAAACTCAACACTGTGTGTAGCGCTGATAAAGGTTATTAGGGTGAAGGAGCACTGAACAGTTCTAGTGAGAATAACGCACGAATTAAGGAGTCAATTAAAGCCGAGTGTGATCACAGAGCCAGAGGCACATCCTGACCTAAATCCTAGCACCAGTACAAGAGCACAAGCAACCAAAAACGCTGTAAATGAACTTTTGTGTGTGTGTGTGTGTGAGGAATGTACGTATATGAAAACAAGCTTCATTGCTCTGCTTTCCGTTGTCCAGTGATCCCCCACACATACACACACACACACACTGTTCAGAGGCGATGGGATTATAGTGAATATTTTATCCTGAAAATCTGACAATTCTTCCAGACTTCAGCTTATTCACAGTGTGAATGTGTCTCACATTCAACACTCTCTCTCTCACACACACTCTCTCTTTACTCTCTCTCTTTCTCTCTCTCTCTCTCTCGCACACACAAAGTCTCTCTCTCTCTCTCTCTCTCTCACTCTTTCTCACTCTCTGTCTCTCTCTCTCACTGCTCTTTCTTTCTCTCTCTGCGCTCTCTCTCTCTCTCTCATTTGGTTTCTCTCTGCTCTCTCTCTTTGTCTCACACACACTCTCTCTCTCTCTCTCTCTGCTCTCTTTCTATTTCTGTCTCTCTCTGCTCTCTCTCTCTCTCTCTCTCTCTCTCTCTCTCTCTCTCTCTCTGGACTCCTTTAAATGCTAGATAAATTCCATGCCCCTATCACGTGGATGAAACATAATCCATCTTTAATATTAGGCTTATTATGTTTACAAATTGGTGTTGTTAGATATTTAGATATTTCATTATATTTGAGTAAACAGTCAAACTTTGATACTGGGATTGAACCACTGCCCTACATCACAGACATTAACAGTCCAGCAGTGACACCGCCATCCACCATCATCCCAAAAGAAACCCGCAGGGTTTGTTGTGCCTCCTAAAACCCCTTCATCTGACATGCTGCTACCTGATAATAACAAATCACAAACACAGCCTGTATGATTTATGGTCTTTGGTGGACTCAAATCCCCTGAAAAAAGCCACGTGAACTTTTTCACGACTTTGCATCATTGGAGCTTTTGCTTTAGCGCGCCAGATACTGAGTTTGACTAGATTCTATTCTGTCCCTTAAAGGGGCCACTGTTGAGACGCAGACATGATTTGATTCCAATACGTCCTGTTATCACAGAACATATCTGGATTGACCAGTCTGTTCCGTCTCACTGCTGACTGACAGCATCATCCATACTATATGATATATTTTGACTATATCTTGGCACACACAAATATACTGTATATGAAGAGTTTATTTGCAAAAACCGATAAACGCCATATTTACAAAAAATTAACTGATTGTCATTAGTTATTCTCCACATATAGCACGATCTGAAACACGTTTTGTCAAAAAGGCCAGTACTGTCCACTTTCAAGGCATCACGAGTTCACATTTAACTGCAGAAGCGGACAAGCGCCCTTGTTGTTTGTGAGCAAAAACCGATAAGTCAATTTTAGTGAATCAGCGTACAGTATTCAGGTCAGCTGACCAGGCTGCTAGTCACTTGGTAAAGATGCGTTTGCTGAGAGGAGTTTCATCGAACCGAAGTGCTCAAGTACGGATAATTTTGACGGACTTGATGAAGCTGTGATATCTTCTTCATGGAGAAAAATAAAAATAAAAACTGAAACTTTTTCACTGAACATTGCTAAAGCAGCACATTACAGTGGTGAGGGAAAAGCTCCCTGTATTGCGTGTAATCACAACAACAAAGTTTGTCAGATGTCTATGTGGTCAGCTGAGGAGATTACAAAGATTATTGTTATTATTTTTACTACTCTTTACCTAGACTACTTGTTTTTAATTAAGTGCAATGTTAAATATTGCACTTAAATGCAATTACAAAGCAATTACTTAGTTTTGTTTAACTCAAAGATGAAATGTGCAGTTATCTGCTTTTGCCAAAAAATGACTATTATCTGTTTTTGCTCAAAAACTAATTTTTAATAAATAAAAAAAACATACTTTCAATGAACTTTAATTTTGTAAGTTACCTGTATTATTTTGAGTTATAATTACTTAATCAAAACAACTCAAATCCAGTTAGATTGATATTACTTGGAATGTACAATAAAAAAAACACTATTTCTGAAAATTAATAAAAACAAAGTCAATCTGTCAAAGGAATCTGTTTTTGCAAATAAACTCTTTAATATATATACACTATATTGCCAAAAGTATTTGCTCACCCATCCAAATAATCAGAATCAGGTGTTCCAATCACTTCCATGGCCACAGGTGTATAAAATCAAGCACCTAGGCATGCAGACTGTTTTTACAAACATTTGTGAAAGAATGGGTCGCTCTCAGGAGCTCAGTGAATTCCAGCATGGAACTGTGATAGGATGCCACCTGTGCAACAAATCCAGTCGTGAAATTTCCTCGCTCCTAAATATTCCACAGTCAACTGTCAGCTGTATTATAAGAACGTGGAAGTGTTTGGGAACGACAGCAACTCAGCCACGAAGTGGTAGACCACGTAAACTGACGGAGCGGGGTCAGCGGATGCTGAGGCGCATAGTGCGAAGAGGTCGCCAACTTTCTGCAGAGTCAATCGCTACAGACCTCCAAAGCTGAAGAACAGTGCGCAGAGAGCTTCATGGAATGGGTTTCCATGGCCGAGCAGCTGCATCCAAGCTATACATCACCAAGTGCAATGCAAAGCGTCAGATGCAGTGGTGTAAAGCACGCCGACACTGGACTCTAGAGCAGTGGAGACGCGTTCTCTGGAGTGATGAATCGCGCTTCTCCATCTGGCAATCTGATGGAAGAGTCTGGGTTTGGTGGTTGCCAGGAGAACGGTACTTGTCTGACTGCATTGTGCCAAGTGTAAAGTTTGGTGGAGGGGGGATTATGGTGTGGGGTTGTTTTTCAGGAGCTGGGCTTGGCCCCTTAGTTCCAGTGAAAGGAACTCTGAATGCTTCAGCATACCAAGACATTTTGGACAATTCCATGCTCCCAACTTTGTGGGAACAGTTTGGAGCTGGCCCCTTCCTCTTCCAACATGACTGTGCACCAGTGACCAAAGCAAGGTCCATAAAGACATGGATGACAGAGTCTGGTGTGGAGGAACTTGACTGGCCTGCACAGAGTCCTGACCTCAACCCGATAGAACACCTTTGGGATGAATTAGAATGGAGACTGAGAGCCAGGCCTTCTCGTCCAACATCAGTGTGTGACCTCACAAATGCGCTTCTGGAAGAATGGTCAAAAATTCCCATAAACACACTCCTAAACCTTGTGGACAGCCTTCCCAGAAGAGTTGAAGCTGTTATAGCTGCAAAGGGTGGACCGACGTCATATTGAACCCTATGGATTAGGAATGGGATGTCACTTAAGTTCATATGCGAGTCAAGGCAGGTGAGCGAATACTTTTGGCAATATAGAGTATATATATATATATCTTATGACCATGTGTCAGCCCACCTGTAGTGTTACCCATGGACAACGCCTTTTGTTGTTAACCCACCTCTAGTGACCTCTGCAACCATCTCTGTTGACACCTTTGATGCCAATTAATACAAACTTATTTTGTTACCCATGGATAATGCCCATACAGTAGATAATGACAAAGACCACATCTTTTGGCACTACTTTTCCCCGATATGTGGGCTTGGAGTGGCAGAAAGTGCGGACTGGACTTTTTGTCCAAAAGTGAACTCAAAAAAACGATCACTATATTACGGCTGTACGATGCAGTGCCTGGAAGCAGGTGTTCCAGTTCCCTGAGGTAGTGCTGTATTTGCAACCATCATCCAATGCAGCCATGTAGTCGCTACATTTCAACACCTGTATGGTGCCTCAAGCAGAATTCTAGAAGTATTTCTACTTAACATTTAACATTTACACCTTTTGGCAGATGCATTTATCCAGAGTGACGTACAAAAAGTGCTTTGAAGTCTATCAATGAATACAACACTGGGAAACAGACTTAGGATAATAATAATAATAATAATAATACATTTTATTTATAGGCGCCTTTCTCAACACCCAAGGACGCCGAACAATGAGTTACAAAACAAAGTACATAGAAACAATACAACAAAAAACAAGCAACAATAACAAAAAAATACAGATGACTGTGACTTTGTGAGAGGGCAAGTAAGATGTAGGAAGAGTAAGCAAGCTTAAACAGGTGAGACTTGAGTCTAGATTTAAAGATAGACAGAGAGTCAAGGTTACGGATGTCTGGAGGTAAAGAGTTCCAGAGCCGGGGAGCAGAGCAACAGAAAGCCCTCTGCCCCATGGTGGCGAGACGAGCAGAAGGCACAGAAAGTTGAAGAGAAGAGGCAGATCTAAGAGAATGAGAGGGAACATGAATATGGAGAAGATCAGACAAGTAAGAAAGGGCAAGATTGTGAATAGCTTTAAAAGTGAGAAGAAGAATCTTAATGTCTATGCGAAGCTTGACCGGAAGCCAGTGAAGCTGCTGCAGAACCGGAGTGATGTGGTGAAATGAAGGAGTTTTAGTGATGATACGAGCTGCTGAGTTTTGAACCAGTTGAAGTTTAAGAAGAGATTTATGAGAGAGACCAAAAAGAAGGGAGTTACAATAGTCAATACGTGAGGTAACAAGATTGTGAACAAGAATAGCAGTAGCATTCTGTTTAAGGGAAGGACGAAGACGGTTGATATTACGTAGATGGAAATATGCAGACCGGGTAATGTTATTAATATGTGATTGAAATGAGAGTGTACTGTCCAGGAGGACACCCAAACTCTTAACCTGAGTAGAAGGGGAAACAATAGAATTGTCAATAGAGAGGGAGAAGCTATTTATTTTAGATAAAGTTGATTTAGTACCAATTAAAAGCCATCAGTATCCAGTATCCTCAGTGTCGTCAGCATCCAGTATCCCCAGTATCCTCAATATCCAGTATCCTCAGTGTCGTCAGTGCCATCAATATCCTCACTGTCATCAGTGCCATCAATATCCTCAGTATCCAGTATCCTCAGTGTCATCAGTGCCATCAGTATCCTCAGTATGCAGTATTCTCAGTATCCACAGTATCCTCAGTATCCAGTATCCTCAGTGTCATCAGTGCCATCAGTATCCTCAGTATCCAGTATTCTCAGTATCCGGTATTCTCAGTATCCTCAGTGTCCTCTTTATCCAGTATCCTCAGTGTTGTCAGTATCCTCAGTATCCAGTAACCTCAGTGTCATCAGTATCCAGTATCCTCAGTTTCATCAGTATCCAGTGTCCTCCGTGTCATCAGTATCCTCAGTATCCAGTGTCCTCAGTATCCTCAGTATCCAGTGTCCTCAGTATCCTCAGTATCCAGTGTCCTCAGTATCCAGTGTCCTCAGTATCCTCAGTATTCAGTGTCATCAGTATCCTCAGTGTTGTCAGTATTCTTAGTATTGTCAGCATCGTCAGTATCCTCAGTGTAGTCACTATCCAGTATCGTCAGTATCCTCAGTGTAGTCACTATCCAGTATCATCAGTATCCTCAGTGTAGTCACTATCCAGTATCGTCAGTATCCTCAGTGTAGTCACTATCCAGTATCATCAGTATCCTCAGTGTAGTCACTATCCAGTATCGTCAGTATCCTCAGTGTAGTCACTATCCAGTATCGTCAGTATCCTCAGTGTAGTCACTATCCAGTATCGTCAGTATCCTCAGTGTAGTCACTATCCAGTATCGTCAGTATCCTCAGTGTAGTCACTATCCAGTATCGTCAGTATCAGTGTCGTCAGTATCCTCAGTGTCCTCAGTATATCAGTTCATTCCTCCACCTCAGTGCCAGAACAGAAAAGAGTCTGGTATACCTTCGTCTTATCCTGAGAGAGGGTGGGACCAGTGGAGCAGTGCTAGTGGATTTGGGGAAGCAGGATAAGGCTCTGCACTGCTTTATAAACCAATAAACATCTACAAAATATGGATAAAATCTCAGACCATCACAGTCATATGCTTGAGCCTTCCTTAAACGGATACCAGTACAGAATGCCTTGGTATGCTGTAGCTTTGGAACTGAGAGACTTGACAATGCGCCTGTGCACACTCCATGGGTTAAAGATCTTGAGTGTCCTCAAGTTGAACTCCACTGAAAGGAGGAATAAATGCTGTGATATTCAGGTGGTCTGTATATATAAATGTTTGTCTAAGATCCTGATCTGTGTACAGTTGTACAGTAGACGTGTGTGTGTGTGTGTTGATGATTCAGTAACGGAATGAGCCTGACACACCTACACTTCTTGAGGTGAGAAAGTGTGCGCTGTGACGTATCGAGTGTTTGCGTGCGACGTGGAAATGGGAATCGATCTCAGAGCGTTCGCTATGGTTCATTTTAAGCCTGAGTCTACAGACTTGTCCTCATCCTGGTCTAAACGTCTCAGCATGTGGCAGGGTTGCCACGGCAACCATTCCCTCCAATTTCATCTGACCCCTCTCTCTCTCTCTCTCTTAGAAAACAGAGAAACCCCTGATGAGAATCAACGTAAAACATCAGCAGCAGTGATGTGTCATGAATCACCAGATTCTAAAATAATGATCTCAACAATACTCAAATGTGTGCCTTTTAGAAGAAATCGTTTACCGTTTATAAAAAATGGCATGTGTTTGTATGTGTGTGTGTGCGTGCTGCTTTTATTTCTTTTGCTAAAAGTGTCTTCAAACATCAGTATAGCAAACATCCAGCCTTTGATCATTTCAAATATCAGCATGTATTTATTAGACTTTATTAAAAATGTGAAAAGTAGGCCATGTGGAATCAGAGGAAGGAGTGTGGAGGAAAGAGAGCAGGAAAAGGAGGGAGAAAACCTTTATTAAAAGGAATTTGTGGGACACGGAGTTGCTAGCGGGCTTCATAAAACATTCTCAAAACAGCTGAGACGACACACACGCACATGCACACACACACACGTGATGCAACTGACATAATTATTCTTTGGAAATCAATCCCAGCATGCCTGTTAAGTGTGCCCTCAATGAATCCCAATGCACACGCAAATTAGTGCTTGTTATTTTTGATAGTAAGTCAAAGCTTCTGTGATTTACGGTGTCGGGTTTAGCTCACCTCTCTCTCCCTCTCTCTCCCCCTCTCTCTCGGGTGTGTGGTAGGTTAGTGTTGAAGCTGCTGCTCAGAAGGTTGTGTTTGTGTAGTTTGAAAAGTTTGACAAAATCGTCTCTCTTTAATTAAAGTCGTTCATTGACAATGACACCTCAATCTCTCCCTCTCTCTCTCTCTCTCTCTGTCTCTCTCTCTCTCTCTCGCAATGTCTCTCTCCCTCAAAACTTTTATTCCACCTCACAGAAACATTAATGACCTCATTTAGGCAAAAAAAAAAACAACAAAAAAAAACATTAAGAAAAGTATATTTGCTGAAGATATCTGTAAGAGTGTCCAGTTCCTAAGGGGTTAAAACGTCTCTGGAGAAAATTACAACACTATAATTAATTCTATACTGAATAGAATGAGCAGAAGTGACTATAATGATTGAACTTAACCCACAACATCGCACCTACTGTCCTCCTGTACAGACATCACAAAAGACTGCATGAAAAATAAAAATAACACAATACCATTTTTTTAATGTTCAAACCGTGAGCATCAGCTGATTTCAGTAAGCGTATAAGCTTTCAAATATTTTTCAACATTCAGCATGTAAAAACAAATGGAAATGTTTAATAATGCAAAAATAGTCTGAAAATATTATAAAATATTATTTTTTAAAAATCTAAATATATATTTATATACTTTAAAAATCAATCCTAATGCTAACATAAAAGTCTCCTTAAATGTAAACATATATTGAAAAAAAACGTCAAAAGTTTCATGCGTTCAAATTCTTTTTTTTTCTTCTGATCCATTATCTGATCCAATATTCTAATAATATTCTAAAAATGAAAAAATATATAAAAAGATCACATTTTTGAAAGGGACAAATGAAAAAAGCCACAAATCATTACAATGAAAATATACTGGGAAAAAAAGTAAAACGGTCAGGGATTATAACAGCACTTAAAAAAAGGGGAGAAAAATTAATGAATAAATTAAAATTATAATAAATAATTAAACAACATTTATCATTATTGATAAAACAAATAATTTACTAATCGAGCTAAACGCATCAGACTCGCTAAAGATTCGAATGGCATATAGAAAAGACGTCACGGTCACGCGGCTCGATGTCAGTAACGTGATGCTGCATCATAACTCAGACTCCATCATGGCATAAACACAGCAGATGTCAGTTAATGTCCCAAATTATAAGAGTGTCATGTAACAGTCACCACGATGCAGTGACACAAAATCTGACGCTAATATCCGGCAGCTCGGGTCATGCTCTCATTTCAGATGATTGCTTTCTAGTTAGAACCCGTGCCACATTTCCTGACAGCTTTCATGCTGCTAGGCTGTGATTAAAGATTTTTCAAATGACTTCAGACGTTACGTTGTTAAGTGTTATTACGTTTGTCATCTGCTAACAAAACTACACACTGAAACACGGCGACTGGGGAAGAAAACACAGCCACGGGATGCTGCTAATGAGGAGTGTGTAGCAGCAGCTGCTCGAGAAAAGAACCCTGATCTCTGAAAAACAGATGAAACTGAAGAAAAAAAATCAGAGAAATCTATTCACTCGAAGGCAACATGACACGCAACCTTTAGATTTACGTTTATATGCATGATGTCATCAGCATTAATGAGGTTGTTGAGTGACAAAGAAAATCACCACATGTTCAAATCCTAAATCCATCACAGCCTTCGAGTCAAGAATGAGGCCAAAATCAGCCCTCCTGAGTGGGCGGGACATTACATTGTCTCCTCTGTCAATCACAGCAACAGCAGCGAATCGCAGGCATCTGTGAGCTCATGTATGTGGAAGAGGGCAGACAGCACTGAACTGCACTGTTCAACAAAATGCTGTTTTCTTAATTTCACTGACTGGTCCAGATAACAGAGGGAAAAAAATGGATTCTCATGAGATTATACTCGAGCTGAGACAATAATCTGCCTTTAAACACAGGCACATGCCTGAACAAGCATATTTTTTCTTTCAAACAGAATACAGGGGAACCTCGGTATACGAATGTCCTCCCTTACGAATTTTCACCTTAAGAATTGAAATTTGCATCGTCATATGAAGCAATTTCAGCATGCATACAAACAAACCGAACTGAAAGTTGCGCGTACGTCCGAGAGCTGTTCAAAACTTGTTAGCGTCAGTGGAAAGCTGTTCTGAAAGAGTCAACCCATGATACCAGTGTTCAGGTCATTTTTCAGGTGTTTTTTTGTTGACAGATTGGTGGTGTGGGTGGTCTGTTCTATTTTTAGCCAAAGCTTGGTAACACGACTTCCTTTGAGGACAACTGACATGGAATGCTTGGCCTGGGTCTGTTCTTTGTAAGCAGCCATATAGTTTACATTTGCGTCCTATTGGTCACATTATTGGGTGGCTGGAACGGATTATCTGCATTTACATTATTTCTTATGGGAAAATTTGTTTCTTGGTACAAATTCTCACCTTAAGAACTCACCTCTAGATTTAAAGAATTAAAATCTTATGCTGAGGTTCGACTCCTGTAGTGATCTATGAATGAGAAGATGGCAATAACGGAAATAAACAGCTAACAGGAGTCGAGGATATTTATGACTCGGTCAGTTATGAATCAGTTGACCAAACAAATCCAATCATCTATAGAACACTTGATCATGCGTGAAGCTTAATGAAGCAACAAAATACCAAATCAAGGTCATGAACTTGTGAAATGTCTGCGTGAGACTCACACAAATTGTAAATTCCCCAATTAATTCGATGCTCATTTACTACACTTACTGGACACTTTTTTTTAACACGTTTATAATTTTTCGCATAACTGTGATAATAAATCCTCCTGACACACGTGAACCTCGACTCTGAGTCCAGTCCAAACTACATGCTTCTGTGCGCTGATATTAATGCTGTTTAATAGATAAATCAAGACCTCCTTAATTATGTTTTCTCACTAAACCCTTCAGGCACGCAACATTCCTGGAGGCAGAAATCGCGAGTTTAATCCGTCGCTACACTCACGCTGTGATTGACTCAGATGAGGAGTGCGTGGCTGCAGGCCCACATCAGCGTCTGAGACGAATGGAAATCTCTCATTAGTACAGACATGTCCTGTTATGGCCTCGCCTTTTCCGCATCCTTTCATTTCATTCCTTTTCTCTCCTTCACTGCAATCCACATAAAAAGATTCTAACACCATAAGCCACACATCTGCAATTTCCAACATGGTAAAATCATCTCTGTAGAAAATGTAGAGCCAGAATGTAGCAGCTATTGTCCCTTCTCCAAATCTGAAGTGGGTCTGTTCCAGAGCTGCACAATGAAATGAGTTTCAATATAAAGTCCTTTTATCTCAGGAGATTAACTTTCTGAAATCTGCAACAGAGAGAGAGAGAGAAATGGGGAAAGAGACAGACAGAGAGAGAAAGAGAGCGAGGGGTAGAGAGAAAGACAGACAGACAGACAGACAGACAGACAGAAAGAGACAGAGAGGAGGTAGAGTGAGAGACAGGCAGATAACAGACAGACAGAGAGAGACAGACAGAAAGAGACAAAGAGGGAGTAGAGAGTGACAGTCAGAGAGAGAGAGAGGCAGACAGTGAGTGAGAGAGAGAGAGAGACAGACAGACAGAGAGAGACAGAGATGGCGTAGAGAGACAGACAGCCAGATGACAGACATACAGACAGAGACAGACAAACAATGACAGAAAGAGACAGACAGTGAGTGAGAGAGACAGACAGACAGAAAACGACAGAGAGGGAGTAGAGAGTGACAGTCAGAGAGAGAAATAGATGGCGACAGAGACAGACAGACAGTGAGTGAGAGAGACAGATGACAGAGAAAGGGACAGACAGACAGCGAGAGTGAGAGAGAGAGAGAGAGAGAGAGACAGACAGATAGAGAGAGAGGGTTTAGAGAATCACAGTCAGACATAGCAAGTGAGACAGAGAGGGGGTAGTCACAGTCAGAGAGACAGACAGATGACGACAGAGAAAGAGACAGACAGTGAGTGAGAGAGAGAGACAAAAAGAGGCAGAGAGGGAGTAGAGAGTCACAGTCAGAGAGAGAGAGACAGACAGCGAGTAAGAGAGAGAGACACAGAGAGGGGATAGTCACAGTCAGAGAAAGAGACAGACAGATGATGACAGAGAGAAAGACAGACAGTCAGAGACAGATAGACACACACAGACCCGATCATTTCTGTACATTCATGGTGTTAGTGTTATTCCATCACGTGTCAAAGCTTAAACTCATCGTTATGTTTATGGAACTGGTTTAAGACCAACTGAAGATACATTTTTCCCAGATCCCAGAAAATGGAATTTGCCCTGTTCTGGTTGTGTCCATGTTCAGCGTTAATGTCTTCACTCCACAGTAGAGGTTTAGCCTAACTAGGGGCAATGTATTCATAAAAGTCTTCAAAGTAAATGTTGATATCAAACCCATTTCTCCTGTGTGTGTGTGTGTGTGCAAGCACTGTGAAAAAATGCACATAACAGAAACATTTCTATTCTCCGTTTGTCTCATTCATCCTTCCAAGGTTAAAAAGACAAGCGACAAGCGTGCTTCGACATGGCTGCTCTTCACAGGCAGCCATGTCGAAGTGTTATATCTTATAACACACACACACACAGGTTACTTGGATACTTGTGTGTATGAGCTTCATGTCCAACAGTGTTACAGAAAGATAAAACAGACTAAATAAAGAGAGATAGAGCTCATAAAGCTGAGAATCACGCTTCTCCTGCTAGCTAGATGTGTCACAGTGCGCTAGTTCGCTCTTAGTCGAACACACGAAAACGCACCACGAAACTAGCTAGCAGTCAGAGACCAGTGCAGGACGAGAGGAAGGTTGGAGGATGCCAGGTGATAGCATTTTAAAGGTGTAATTGACATATCTGTAAGAGGAGGAGGGGGAGGAGGAGGAGGAGGAAGGACAGCACACACACACACACTGCTAGCATTTCTGAGTTTGTAAAAAAGATTTCTAAAGATTCTAGCTAGCATTATTTGTGCTGTGGGGTTGACTTAGCTAGCATTATTTGCAGTTAGAATGGTGATGGTCTTGCTAGCTAGCATTATTGTAGATAGGATGGACTTAGCTAGCTAGCTAGCATTATTTGCAGTTAGGATGGACTTAGCTAGCTGTTAAGATCACATCATGTGTTTATTGTGTGAAAGGTTTATAAGTGATCACATCAGTTCTTCAGTTCTGGATGTCTCACATAATCAATACTCGATGAGCTCTACACCAGGAGGTTTCTCTCCTAGAGGGCATGTGTATGAAAGTGAAGATAATTACTTACATCCATCCATCATAAATAACCAGAGGACCAGCAGGTTAAAAACAGAAATGCAAAAATGCAAAAAAAAAAAAAAAGAGGGAAGCTGTGAGAATTGCCCACTGTATTGGCTTACTCAAAAAAAAACAATTTAATCTTCCTTCCTCCACATCACAAAAACATTCAGAGATGAAAGACAGTGAACTGACCAAGAAATCAGCGAGAGCACAAACTATTCAAATCAGGATCAACAAGCGAGACAGAGAGAGAGACAGAGAGAGGGACGGAGCAGAGTAAGACAGTGTGTGTGTGTGTGTGTGTGAGAGAGAGAGAGAGAGAGAGGAGAGTAAGACAGTGTGTGTGTGTGTGTGTGTGTGTGTGTGTGTGTGTGTGTGTGAGAGAGAGAGAGAGAGAGAGAGAGAGAGGAGAGTAAGACAGTGTGTGTGTGTGTGTGTGTGTGAGAGAGAGAGAGAGAGAGAGAGAGAGAGAGAGAGGAGAGTAAGACAGTGTGTGTGTGTGTGTGTGTGTGTGAGAGAGAGAGAGAGAGAGAGAGAGAGAGAGAGAGGAGAGTAAGACAGTGTGTGTGTGTGTGTGTGTGTGTGAGAGAGAG
>NC_080715.1:35616854-35629354 GCF_019097595.1 Hemibagrus wyckioides | reverse complement strand
ACTCTCTCAGTAAGAACAACTATCTACGCTGTACACGGACACACAAAAGACTAGAAAGGTCTAGACAAAAGTCTATCCTGCTGAAGAGATCTACAAGCCCAGCAGCGGGGACTCTATTATTACTGCTAACATTCTGTAAAATTCATTTATTTATATAATTATTATTACTTTCTCTTAATGGTATATACAATAGGACCTACAGTAACTCATTTACCCCCCTGTGGTGGTGTTTACCTCCTTACCTCCTTCTATCACTCCTGCATCTTTTCCCTTTCTCCTGATCTGTATTCTGTCTTGTTCTCAGCCCTTCAGTGGCCTTTTGAAAAAAATTGATTTCAGGAAACACGGGTTATTAGGAAAACAAAAATCAGCATGCAGTTCTGTGTGAAATGTCAGATAAATACACACGCATACACCCACATACACACACAGGGGTTGAATAGATTAGTTGGTGGTGTAATTAATAGTGAGACAGAGTCAACTACAGAAGAATTTTTTTAAATAGTTTTTTACTTTAATGGACTTTTCATTAATTCATGCAGAGATGTGCGAGAGCTTTTTCTGCAGAGGTCAATAAAACACACTGATGACCACTGAGTGCTGAGAGGTGTGGGTCGAGTCACTATCCAGCTCTCAGCTGGTTTAGAGTCAGATCAGTGAGGCATGGTGGTTCAAAGACGCAGGTCATTTTTGAGGCTGGAGATGAACATGGTGGAAAAACCTACCAGATTATACAGCGATATAGACATCACGTCCTCCATCTATGAGCAAGAAACCCCTGTGATACGTGTTGTAGGTTTCAGAATGAGCTTTTTTTCATTCATGAAAGTGCAGTTTGATGTGAAAATGCTGAAACGTATCTTAAAATATTGATTTAACTCGAAACGACGACTAATCATGCAAGCCCTAATACACATCCCAGTATCAGGAGACATTTGTATGAGATTAAGGATATAAATAGATGCCCGTTTGCAACAGACAGTTAACGGAACCACATGACACTCGACTGGGTACAACACCTCACTAAAACACACATACAAACACATACACAAACACACACACACACACAGTGCAGAGCTGCCAGTTTCACACACCTTGATTTTGCACATCTCTTATCAGTCTGAGTGAATCTCTGAGGATCAACATCATCAAACACAGACACACTCATTAATAATGAATCATCTGTAATGAATAATCTCTGTGATGTAACGAGGCTGATGAACACATTTGGGTGCATCTGAGATGCAGAGTGAAGCCTTGAGGCTTCTTCTTTCTCAGTAGGCGCCTTCTACACCATCTTACCAATCTGTGCGAGACATTATGAGGACATGCGTGTCTTATTTGATGAGACGAATTCAAACACAGCGCTTAAGGCAGTTCTCACAAGACTTTTCACTGTCCCACTACTCCAGCTTCAAATCCCACACATGCTAATGGACATTCTAATCATTTCTAATGCTGCTTTCTACTCCTATGATGAAGCTCCTCTTCTTTCTGCAAGGCTAATTTAGAGAGCAATAAACTGAATGAATGAATGAATTCTTCCCCAGACATGACATAGCCTCCTGTGCTGAAACTGTTTATATATCGTGAGTTGCCTTAAGAGAGAATTTCCAGTAATCGTTAAGCTTTAAATAAAAGTTGGATTCTGTTTCCAGTTTATTTCATAATAAAGCTGCAACACTTCAGACAGACCGTGTCATCAACTTGTACTGCTGGCTGCGGATTATTTCATTCCCATGCTGCCGGAACAAAACAAAACAAAACAAACATGATAGTAACATATCGCTGAATATCAGGCCTCGTGAAGCTAGTGGTGAGATGTCTAGCATGCCGGCCACCCATCCACCCATACAAACCTACCCACCCATCCATCCATCTATCCATCCATCCATCCACTGATCCATTCATCAACACACCTACCCACCAATCCATCCATCCATCCATCCATCCACCTACCCATCCACTGATCCATTCATCAACCCACCCACCCACCAATCCATCCATCCATCCATCCATCCATCCATCCATCCATCAAACCATCCAACCCACCCACCCATCAATACATCCATATCCATCCATTTATCAGCCCACCCATCCATCAACCCATCCATTTATCCATCCATCCATCCATCCCCTACAAAGCTTATCAAACTGGGTCTTGGGGAACCTGGAGCCCATCCAAAGAGTCTCAGGGCACAAGGCAGGGTATATCCTGGACAGGATGCCAGTCTATTGCAGGACACAATCACACACACATTTACATACTACAGACACTTTGGAGACGCCAATCAACTTATAAGTCATGTCTCTGGACTGAGCGAGGAAACCGAGAGCCTGGAGCAAATCCCTGAAGCATGGGGAGAACATGCAAACTCCACGCAGAGGCAGAACAAATCCTGGAGGTTTGAGGCAAACATGCTACACATACAATTATGGACTCTTTATTATTCATATTCCGTTTATTTCCCTTTCATCATTTTCTGAGTTTCCTTCATTTTCCAGACTGTGGAACAAGTAAGCTTCAGCGCTGAGTGTGGAGAAAAAACTCACCACATTAAGTCCAGTGCTATGCTACATGTTTCTCATCAGTGAATATATTACACTGATGAATCGTTCTATAAATCAGTTTAGCGCATGCGAAGCCCATTTCTGCGCATCGTGTTTAAAAGTGCAGAGGCTTTAGCTCATATGTGAGCGAGATGCCAGAGAGACGACGCTGGTTGTGAGCTCGGATGATGCCGAAAAAGCACAGCATTCGTGATCAGCACCTGGGAACTAACGGACTCGCTCACTCATTTTGTCTGACAAGATCTCTGAAACTGATGAAAAAAAGGAGAACGTAGCATCTTTTTATAGGCCCTCGGCAGAAACGTTTTAGTGATCAATCAGAAAAAAAATCGAACCCGATCCTGGGACAAGCCTCAGGTGGTTTATTCATTACGAAAAAAATGGAAACCATCTTCCCTTGCCTTGTTCCCATCTTCCATAAAGAGATTTGAAATGATTTTTTTAGCCACTCAGCCAGTTCACACATGATGACAGCTGTGGAGCATCATGTCTATTGAATGAGAAGCTTCACAAAATGGTGAGATCCATGTAGGAATGTTTATAGTTGATAGACGAGAGTGATGTCTGGGAGATGAGCTGAGTGATGAAGGGAAGGTGATGAATCAACTCTACACTCTGTTTTATATCATTATGGGGCTGAAGTGGATTTTTGTGTACTGTTTTTTTGGTGTTTTTGGAAAGGGTTGTAGGAGAAAACACACAGTCGAGTCGTGTCGCTGTAAGACGCAAAGCTGCACATGAAGCAATTAGCTTTTTCTTTTGTTTTTGTTTTTTTTTATTTATGACTGAATGACATTCACTTAATCCTATTAAAAATGTATGTGAAATGTACACAGTCTTCTTTCCTGAACACGGTGGAAAACGTACCAACTGTTACAAAACAACAACGCTGGAGATTCAGTCCAGAAACGGAGAAGAAAAGAAAAAACAAATCATAAACATTTCAAAAGATAGACAGAGAGACAGAGACAGGGAGAGAAAGACAGAGGAAAAGTCAGCCAGACAGAGAGACAGACAGAGAGAAAGACAGACAAAGGGACAAAGAGAAAGACAGACAGAGAGAGAAAGACAGAGGGAAAGACAGCCAGACAGAAAGACAGACAGAGAAACAGACAAAGAGACAGAGAGAAGGACAGACAAACTGAGGGGAAAGCAGACAGAGAGACTGAGAGAAAGACAGACAGACAGAGAGACAGACAGAGAAGAAAACATTTCAAAAGATAGACAGAGAGACAGAGACAGATAAAGAAAGACAAAGGGAAAGACAGCCAGAGTGAAAGACAGGCAAAGAGATAGAAAGAAACAGACAGACTGAGGGGAAGGCAGACAGAGAGACAGACAGAACGACAGACAGACAGAAATGGAGAGGAAAAGAAAAACAAATCTTAAACATTTCAAAAGATAGACAGACAGACAGACAGAGTGACAGAGAGACAAAGAGACAGACAGAGAAACAGAGACATAGATAGAAAGACAGAGGAAAAGACAGCCAGACAGAAAGACAGACAAAGTGAATAAGACGGACAGAGAGACAGACAGACAGAGAAGCAACGAAAAAACAAATCTTAAAAACATTTCAAACGTCACCACACTGATGTGAAGACTATACTATAGAAATGCTAACTGATTATAACGAGCGCATTAACAATCATTCTGCCTTCATAGAAAATAAGCTTCTGACCAATCAGATTCAAGAATTCAACAGCTCTGTGCTAGATGAATCCGTAACGGCTTTCTAAGCGCTAACTGATTTACAAAGAAATGCATCCAGCATCCTAGCAGGTGCACACACACACAAACACACCATTTTTTAGCAAAGCATGCAACATGCCAAAGGAACCAGGTAATGTGACCTAATACAAACTGATGTAAAACATCACAACACAGCAGGAGGAGAAAAAGAAGAAAACACACACACACACACACACACACAAAGACACACACACAAACACATATATACACATATACATAACACACACACACACAGCTAATACCAGGCTTGGTCTTGGCTCCTCCTCTTTCTCTATCTCCAGTTTTCAGGGTTTGTTTTTAATCAGTATTAAACAGTCATGTGTTGGAGGAAGTCCAGGAAAATGGACTAAAGAATTAAAAATGCTTTTCAGTGTTCAAAAAAATGCAAATCTTCCTTTTCACACAAATTAGTCAGAAATGAAATGATTTATTTTTCAAGTATGGATGCAGTCGAGAGAAGCAGATACGCCTGAACTGGCTGACAGAGAGAAAGATAGACAGAGAGACAGAGACAGAGAGAGAAAAACACAGGGATAGCCAGCCAGACAGAGAGACAGACAGACACAGAGACAGACAAAGAGACAGAGAGAAAGACAGACAGAGAGAGACAGACAGACCGAGGGACAGACAGACAGAAAGACAGAGAGAAAGACAGGTAGAGTGAGAGACAGAGAGACAGATTCCTAGAGAGGATTTTGACAAGTCAGTATTTCATCTGAATATAAACTGAAAGTTGTGTGAAAAAGACAAGGCTCGGCATTTCTCGTACGCTTCCTGTGAGATCCTACACAGTAACATCTTCACAGTAAAATCTTAATCACTCAGTCATCAGACATTTCACATGGAATCCGGCATAAAGCAGGTCAGGTTTAATGGGCTGCATTGTGCAGGAGAACAGAAACGTTTCCTGTTATATACACGTCCACAACTACAACATTACAAAAAAAAACCTCTTCCCTAAGGCTCAAAGTGTGCTAGATATATTTTACATTCACTGAATAAATTTAAATGAGTTTTGATGCACTGGTGCATGAATGAACGCAAAAACATAGCTGTCCCCATACGTAAAACATAGAGCAAGGAAAAAACAGAGGAAAATTACAAAAGCGTCTGCCAGATGAACAGCCCGAGAGAGAAACAGAAACAGAGAGAGAGAGAGAGAGAGAGAGAGAGAGAGAAACAGAAACAGAGAGAGAGAGAGAGAGAGACAGAGAGAAAGAGAGAGACAGAGAGAGAGAGAGAGAGAGAGAGAGAGAGAGAAAGCATAAGAAAGAAAGCGTGGGGGAGAGAGAGAGAGGAAGAGAGAGAGAGACAGAGAGAGAGAGAGTGAGAGAGAAAGCATAAGAAAGAAAGCGTGGGTGAGAGACGGAGAGAGAGAGAGAGAGAGAGAGAGAGAGAGAGAGAGAGAGAGAACACTGTTGTGCAGAGAGATGTTCAGAAATTCAGCTTGATTGTGGATGTAAAGCGTAATGAGAGCAGAGCAGATGCTGGGCTCAGCAGACTGGAACTGAAAAACAGACCATATGAGCAGCCTGCTTCCAGATTTTACTCACCCACTGCAAACGCCTGCAATGTTCATATACACACTTACCTATAGGGGAGAGAGAGAGAGAGAGAGAGAGAGAGAGAGAGAGAACGAACAATGATTAGTAATGATGGCTGTTATTTTCCTGATTAGTGTATCATTTCACACTCCATCTAACAATCCCAAATAGACAATATCAGTTCTCTGTGATTGGTGCACATTTTCTTCAAATCTATAATTATAGCATGTAACACTCTCTGTGCTGGACTTTTACTTCATCATGTCAGTCTTAGGACTAATGTGTGTATTATTTCTTCACAGTCAGACATCAGGTTAAAACTAGAATAAATTCATGCACATGCTCATAAGTTCCTGTTCACACACACACACACAAAAAGCAAAAAACTTTCTTGAGCATATAGTACACAGTTCACGAATGGAAATGATTTCACACTCTGGTGTAAGGATGAGTCTTAAGGTTTCTTCCTCATGTCGTCTCAGGGACTTTTTTCCCCGTACCACCATCACCTCCGACTTGCTCATTAGGGATAAATTTAGAATTTTTACATTTCTGTTATGTGGTGATATACACTGATTAGACTGTATTGATGTTTGTAACGTAGAACTATTCCTTGCACTGTTCTAGCAGGCTAGTGTACCCCCCCCCGGGTCCTACTCGCAACCGCTCCAAGTGGGTCTCAAACCCGGGTGTCCAGCATGGGAGGCGGGCGTTTTAACAAGGAGGCTAAAGACTGCAGCCTCTAGCGTCAGTCGCTAGTTCGCCTCTTGAGATCAGGGGAGTGAGGTTTACCTGCACAGCACCTACCGCTGGCCTCCGTTACACTAGCTGGAAGTGTTGTGATGTTATGTCACGCTGCGGCGGTGTGATGCGGTCTGACGTGAAGCCGAGGAGCCTGCTTTATACCTGACATATTACTGAGTAAGTATGTGGAACCAGCAGAAACATGAGCCTCGTTATTCACACACTCCACGTGTTTATTAAAAGTGACATTCTCTAGACATCATGGTCACTGCCAAAGTTCTATCAAGTTTCCAGGACAAGCTGCATGTTGTTTAGCGATGTCATGCACAGCAACATGCAGTCATCATGAGCTGTGCCTCAAATCTAAAACTCTGACCTTACATTCAAAATCCTTTACAAATCCAGGAAATCCAGACGAGTTCATACACATTGGGAGGTATGGGTGGTGGTACTGTAGATGGTGAAGGCTTTTAAGTGGTAAAGGCTCTAGGTCATTGACCAGAAGATCAGGGTTCAAGTTCCAGCACCACCAAGGTGAGCAAGGCCCTTAACCCCACCTGCTCCAGGGGTGCTGTATCATGGCTGACCCTGCGCTCTGACCTCAACCCCCTAAGAATGGGATATGTGAATGTGCTGTAATGTACATGTGACAAATAAAGACAACTTAATTAAACCCTCTGTCAAACATTAGCATAAAACAATCTCTCCTTAAAAACACAAAAGCGTGAGTTTCTGTCTTTCACTAACCTGAAAAACAGATACCTCCAGTGCTAAATAAGACATTTATTAGGCACTTTAATGCAAACGGGCTAATAGGTACAATTAAATGAGCCGAAGGCAGCGAGCAGGGTCCTCAGAGAGGGGTTTCTGCTCCTCGGAGTGCTTTATCTCTGAATCGCTGATCAATAATTAAAAAGAAGATGTACACTAATGAGGCCCTGACAGTCACTGGAGATAATGCTGCAGCTAGCATTCGATCTGCTGCCTTGACAGATGGATATCTACAGAAATAGAATCCTGGGATAAAAAATTTCGTTGTTCAAGAAATTGTTCAATCATCATCATCATCATCATCATCATACTACATATTAAAAGTATCTTAATGCACCAAAAACAAACAAAGATCTGTTTGTGACATCAGATGTTGGTTCTTTTCTTATTTTACAAGCAGATTGTCCGTGTAAAGCTTTACAGATGTGGAACGTTTCACATGTGGAACACAACACAACAGAAATCTTTTACATGGAGGTCAGAGAGACAAGAAAAAACACCCGAGTTATTCTGAGCTTCATGAAATCCATGGTGAGCGGTGAGCACAGCTGAAGCGATGTGAGAGGGCAGCACACCCTCAGATCTCTGTCTCGGCTCTCTCCGTGTCTAATCAGCACAAGCCTTCGTGAGCAGAACTCGGGGTTATATCAGTATTCTGAAAAAAAAAAAGAAGGCCAAACAGCATGTGTGTGGGTTTGACTCCAGGAATGCACTTCCTGTCATTTCACACGGCAGATTAGTGACTGGCTCGCAGGTGAAACGTGTAGACAGCATGTTCCACATCTAGGATTATTCAGACAGCTTGTTGAACAAATTACACAAACCGCAGTGGCAAGCCTTGCATGTTCGCTCACGCCTACGAGCCACAACTCTGAAGAAAGCTGACGTGCAGATGGCGTAAACGGAACAGCGCCGATTCCGACATCTTATCTGTTAAGCCGGGAGTCGAGTCGTTGGGTTACTGTACACAGTGAGCGCTGAGTTTGTTACATAATCGGGCATCTGGTTGAATTAACTCGATTAAATGATTTAATCATCAGGCTAAAAAAAGAGACAGGAAAAGAAGCATTTGCACATTGCATGGTCTAGTTTTAAGAGATTCTTTATTAAAAAAGGAACAAAGGCAATGATAATAGGGGCAACACTGCCATCATCATATCTGACACTTCTTATTAACATTAAATGTATATATCTATCTGTCTGTCTCTTTCTCTCTCTCACCCCCAGTATCACCTTGTCAGTCTCTTTCTCTCTCTTTCTTAGTCTCTCTCTCTTTCTCTCAGTGCCCCCAATCCCCCCCAGTATCCCCCCCGTATCTGTCTGTCTGTCTCTCCCCTGCAGTATCCCCTCTGTCTGTCTGTCTGTCTCTCTCTCTCTCTCTCTCTGTGTGTGAAAAAAATAACGGCTTCTAAAGACGCCTTTATCCAGAGCAATTTATAAACATCTCATTTATACACCTGAGAGGTTGAGGATTAGGGGCCTTGCTCAAGGGCCCAGCAGTATTGGGTTTTAACCTTCTGATCTGTGCCTTCCATCTAAACCTCACTGAGGTACCACTCCCCACTCCCAATATCCAAGATCTCAAGTGATAACTGAGGCTCTGTGATATGCAAAAGGTTGCCAAGTTTGGTAATAATACTCAGAATAAATGTCACTGGATATTATGGCACATAACGCATATAATATCACACAATATCACACGTTATGAGGCGACGCCCTGCTATGATGTCATACAGCACAATGAAAGCTGGAATAAAAGTAAAAGTACAGGTCTCTGGGGAACTGGATTTTAAAACATTACAGCAGAGCATGAACAAATCCAAATACGAAGGAAAATTACCCACGATTACCCTCTCCACTGCAGCGTTTAGCATGCACCGTTTCTTTAAACAGCTTTAAAAAACGGGAAATGAGCCCTAGATTTAGCGACACTCCTCAAACCTAGATCTGTGATGTAGGTGAACTTTGGACTTTGTGTGTAGGATTTCTAAATATATATATATATATATATATATATATATATATATATATATATATATATATATATATAAACTTCATTTCCACCTCCAAATATTTTAGCGCCTAATTTCTCTGAAAAGTAAGTTTTCCTCGCGAAGGCTTCCAGGAAGCAGAATGATTAAAAAGTGAAGGTGTTCTTCCAACATGAATTTTCTTGCGCTTCCTAATTAGCATCATTATTTCACTCCAGCATGAGATGGGCACTTATTTACATGCCTTTCTTCTTAAGTGGATCATTAAGTGCATTCTTAACTGTTAATGTAAAGTACTGACAAACCCCAGGGCTCCAGAGGAACGCCTCGGCCAGAGGGCTGGAATTACTGCGGCTTTTAGTGTAGGGTTGTGCTGCGTGAGATCCTTTTAATAGACCTACTGAGTTATTTTTGCTTAAAGCAATGTGTTCTCTCTCTCACACACACACCATGCATTTATCTTCCTTTCAATTATTACTTTTATTTTCATAAAATCAGCCTGATATTGGTGCCTTAATTTTCTCTAAGAGTTAACTCAGATTATGCACATGATAATAAAACAGGCTGTAATGTTTTCAGTACTGGGTGTTTGGCCAGGTTGTGAGACAGTTGCACTGTGGGAATCCGCACAGCCGGAATCGGAGAGAAGCTGAGTTCAGAGAATGACGTCCAACCTGAAGCTCTCGCTAATGATCCAGACACCGTGAGAGACTCTTTGGAAAACCCGGCAGAATATGCTCGTTAATGATCTCATGGTCTGCCTGAAAATATCCTGCAGTGTCCACGAACGTCTTCATGAGCGCGCTGATCCGTTACACTGTCACATCTCTGTAAAGGCTTTCTCCAAGTGGCAGAGTTGGATCTGATTAGAATTGTTGTGTATTTATATATTGTAGCCTAAACACACACACACACAGAGTTTTTTTCCCTCTTGAATTTCTTATTGTTATATACGAGACCTCAAATGCCAAGAGGTCGTGCTTCCTTAACAGCAAAATGCCAAAAACATCCCAGATGGGATTGAAGCCGTTTCTTGTCTAACAAAGCATCTCACCTTCCCTAAAACCCAGATCTACATTATCTCTTGTATAATCCTCCTTCGCTCACTCATCTTCCCTGCTTCTGCCTGTACCTTTAAATACGTCAGAGCTCCTGCTGATTGCTGAATCTTATTCATCTGGCTGTATGGGTTCAGGTTCAATACAGAGTTTCGATCTCTGTAGCCCAAAGCCCTTCTCGTATGCCGAGGCACACGGTGAAGCACATTGCTATTCACTGCAGTGGCGGGCTTATCTACATAAGTGATTCACGGCACACCTGACAGCAGCACCTCCACCATTTCAATTCCAGAGCGCAGAGAAAGAGTGATGGAGAAAGATTAGAGAGAGAGAGAGAGAGAGAGAGAGAGGGTTAAATTAGAGCAGAGACTATGTGAATAAGGAATTAAAAAAAAAAAAGAGCAATTAGTAGAACAAATGGAAAAATTTCAATGAGCCAGACTTGTTCAGTTGGGACAAGCACACACACACACACACACACAGTTATTACTGTATTAATAAAGAGCTTCTTTGTGCATCATTATAAGTACAGTGGTATCTCGGTCCTCGACCACCCGTGTACGAATTTTCGGTATTCGATTCAAATTTTCGAGTCAATTTGACCTCGGTGTACGACTTGACCGTCAGGAACGCCGGATCTTGTTTCAGGATTGCAATGAATATCGAATAACGAGTGGAAATGTTAAAGCCCCCCTAAAAATGGCCTAGTGATGCCCATGCTCCACACGCTTTCCATGCAGAGTACCCTGGCATACACAATAGAGATGAAGCAGTTTACGCGGGTCATCTGTTCTGAAAGCATCATCTGTGAGTGCTTGTGTTATAACCCCACACTATCTTTTGTAGTATCATTTCAGTAGCCATGTCTCCGAAAAATGGTCAAAAGCTGCAGTTTAGCTTCACATAAGACATCAGATTTGGTGAGTGGTCTAAACATAGTAGTTGGGGTCAGGTTTGAGCATTTCTACAAGACTGCACCAGGTTCCGATCTGATCGAAGGAAACTGAACAGTGGAAAACTGGGGGGAAAAACAGTTCTGATTCTGAATCTCAGATGTGATCAGCAATAATTTACACAATGTTTAGAGAAGGAAGGGTGGCTATCCTACCCACAGTGAAGCACGGTGGGGGGAGCATCGTGATGATGCAGCAGTGGTATTACATCATATCGAGGGAAACGTGAACGAAGCAATGTACGGAGATGATGTAGAAGAGAATTTCTGGACTAAGACTCCAGACAAAGGTTTCAACAAGATGATGACCTCGATCACAACGGCCTTGCATGGCCTAGCTCATCTCCTGCCTTCAATCCCATTGAACCTTTTTTAAACTGGAGGTCCATCAGAGAGTTCCTCGTAATCATGGGAAATTAAAGACGATTTGCCATAAATGAGAATGCAGCGAAAAGCTAATTACTTCGTATTGTAGAAATCTTCACGACTGAGGTCCTTGGCTTATTCTGAGCTACTATCCACCCATCCATTCTCTACACCGCTTATCCTACTGGGTCACAGGGAACCTGAAGTTTATCCTAGGTCACAAGGCAGGGTACATCCTGGACATCTCAGGACACACACACACACAATAAAAATAATCACCAACAACAGCTTGGTGCTGTTAGCTTATCTTAGATTAGCTAAGTGCTAATCTTGTGCATTTGTGAATATTTTCTGAATATTTTTTTCCCTCCATGAATTTCCATTTCATAAAAAAATCACTTTGTATTTATGCGTATACATTTGAATGGATATATGGAGTAGAAATATAAGAAGCCACCTTTTTAAAACTCTAGCGTTAACTTGTTAAGACGAGGCCTTGCTGCTGCACCTCACACAAAGTTTCTGTTAGTTATCAGATGAATCTGTGTGAATTACAGATGGGTTTTGTGGTCCTTGGCTCGACGCTAACTCGTTAAGCCCGAATGTTTTCGCAAGCATAAGTGACACAATTACAAGCTAAGTCTGCACAGTAACTTGTAATGAAGTCAGCACTTACTTTCCAGATGCAGAACCACACACGTCATTTATCACAGCCGCTCTAAATACCCTCACTGCAGTCTAATTACAGGTG
>NC_080715.1:35609354-35611854 GCF_019097595.1 Hemibagrus wyckioides | reverse complement strand
CACAAACACACAACACACACACACAACACAAACACGCACAACACAAACACGCACAACACACACACACCACACAACACAAACACACACACACAACACAAACACACAACATGCACAACACAAACACACACACAACACAAACACACAATACGCACAAACACAACAAGCACAACACAAACACACAACACGCACAACACAAACACACACACACAAACACGCACAACACAAACACACACACACAACACGCACAACACAACACAAACACACACACACACAACACGCACAACACAAACACACACACAACACAAACACGCACAACACACACACACACAACACAACACAAACACACAACACAAACACACACACAACACTACACAAACACACAACACAAACACGCACAACACACACAACACAAACACACAACACAAACACGCACAACACAAACACGCACAACACACACACACAACACAACACACAACACAAACACACACACAACACAAACACACAACACACACACAACATGCACAACACAAACACACACACAACACAAACACACAATACGCACAAACACAACAAGCACAACACAAACACACAACACGCACAACACAAACACACAACACACACAACACAAACACACAACACAAACACGCACAACACACACACACACAACACAAACACACAACACACACACACACACAACACACACACACACAACACAAACACACAACACAAACACGCACAACACACACAACACAAACACACAACACAAACACACAACACAAACACACAACACACACACACAACACAACACAAACACACAACACACACACACACAACACACACACACAACACACACACGCACAACACAAACACACAACACAAACACACAACACGCACAACACAAACACACAACACGCACAACACAAACACACAACACAAACACAACACGCACAACACAAACACACAACACGCACAACACAAACACACAACACGCACAACACAAACACAACACGCACAACACAAACACACAACACAAACACACACACACACACACAACACGCACAACACAAACACACAACACGCACAACACAAACACACACACGCACAACACAAACACACAACACGCACAACACAAACACACACACACGCACAACACAAACACACAACACAAACACACAACACGCAGAACACAACATGCAGAACACAAACACACACACACAACACACACAACACAAACACACACAACACAAACACACAACATGCACAACACAAACAAACACACACACAACACGCACAACACACACACACAACACAAACACACAACACAAACACACAACACGCACAACACAAACAAACACACACACACACAACACAAACACACAACACGCATAACACAAACACACACAACACAAACACACACAACATGCACAACACAAACACACAACACGCACAACACAAACACACACACGCACAACACAAACACACACACGCACAACACAAACACACAACACACAACACGCACAACACAAACACACAAACACACAACACAAACACACACACAAACAACACGCACAACACAAACACACAACATGCACAACACAAACACACAACACGCACAACACAAACAGACAACACGCACAACACAAACACACAACACAAACACACAACGCACAGCACAAACACACAACACAAACACACAACATGCACAGCACAACACAAACACACACACACACAACATGCACAACACAAACACACACACACAACACGCACAACACAACACACACAACACAAACGCACAACATGCACAACACAAACACACAACAACACACACAACACACACACACAACACGCACAACACAAACACACACACACAACACAAACACACATACAACACAAACACGCACAACACAAACACACAACACACACACAACACGCACAACACAAACACACACACACAACACGCACAACACACACACACACAACACGCACAACACAAACACACACAACACAAACACACACACAACATGCACACACAACACAACACACACAACATACACACACACACAACATGCACAACACAAACACACAACACACACAACACAAACACACAACACACACACAACACACAACACAAACACACACAACACACAACACGCACAACACAAACACACAACACACACACAACACAAACACAACACACAACACGCTCAACACAAACACACACACACACACACACACACACAACACAAACACACACACACACACAACACGCACAACACAAACACACACAACACGCACAACACAAACACACAACACAAACACACAACACACACACACACACACACAACACGCACAACACAAACACACACAACACGCACAACACAAACACACACAACACAAACACAACACAAACACACAACACAAACACACAACACACACACACACAACACGCACAACACAAACACACAACACACACACAACATGCACAACACAAACACACAAC